>NC_133653.1:197310368-197610368 GCF_009905375.1 Apium graveolens
ATAGAGCTATTATCATTAGAGAGGAAAGAGCATATGTGTGATGCAAGGAAAATCCCAAATTCTCAATAGCCAAGAAGGAAGAAGACCAAGCAAATTAAAGGCTGACAAAAGAGCACAAGCCAAGCTTGAACAACAGCTAAGTCAAGTCTAGTTGAAAAAGAAAAAAGGGATTGAAGTCAGGGGTGAAGACAAGACTACAAACCTAGATGAGGTTTTAGGGAGTATATTTGGTGAGAGTATGGAAGAAAGAGAGGAATGGCAGAAGGGAAACAGAAGAAAGGCCCAAGGCACATAGAAGGAGTGGAGAAACACTGAAGTAACCAAATCTATATCTAAACCACTACCTTCCATACCTGAACCCCTTGTTGCTGATCCCACAATAAACATCCATGGTGAACCAATCATTCCAAAAGAGGAACTATTGATTGGGACACTATCAAATTGCCTACTTTCTAACCACTCTTCCACTACCAAAGAAACAGAAAGAAAACCAAATCTACACCTCCCATAACCTCTAAGAAATTCACTCAAAAACAAAAACCTAAGCCTAAGTCACCCATTTCTAAAGATGATTATGTTCACATCAGTGACATAAAAGAAATTTCAGACATTGAACTCTATCTGACTGAGCGGGAGGATGTAAGGGGAATAGCTGCCTACAGACAGCTACCAGAGAGATTAGTGTTCAGATATAAAGGAGCTGGGGAAAGAACATGGCCTCTCCACAGGATTCTGGATGAAGGCTACTCTACCTTGATTAGAGTCTATTCAGCTATACAAAAGGATTCTGGCTTTACCAGAACTGCCAAGACTGAAATTCTCAACAAGGAATAGCCAATATAAGGAAAACTTGGAGGGAGCCCAATGCTTACCCAGGACTTTACCTCATTCAAGAAAGGGAAATGAAATTCACAAATCACCTCATTGGTTGATGGAATTTAGAGATGATAAGGAGTCAGAAGATTTTTCAGACTTGAAGACCAACTCAAGATTGCCAGCAATGAAACTCTCAAAGAATGCAATCTAAGTTGGATGTCAGTGTTGAAGATGAAGCTGAATTCTTCAGACAACTCCAACTCCAAATTGAGGAAAATGACAAAAGGCTAGGAAAGAAAACCAGGGAACAAAGAAGAAAAAGATGATTTGCTCAGACTAAAGGAGTGTCCTTGGAAACACTGTAAATCTTCAATTACCTCCTAGTACATACACTTTTGCAGCATTTTAAATTTCTACTTAGTTTCAATTCATATATCTGTTAAGTGTTTTGTTATCATCAAGTAACCCTGAATTTATGCCTACAATTCTTATAGACATAAATAGGGGGAGATTGTTAGGAATGTATGTGCATTAGTTTGATGATATGTTTAACAAAATACTTAAGTAGAAATTTAGTGTCTGTAGCCTCAACGGATAAGACCACTTTGGCTATCCGTTGATGGGGTAGCTTTACTTAGAAATAAGTCTAGTGTTGTAGCATATTTCAGTCTCTGTATTTAAAATGTACTTCTTGGAAGTTGAGAGAAACTATGAGTCATGTTGACTACTAGATGATATGCAGATAGGAAGGCCAATTGTAAATACTTCATGCCTTGTAATTTTGTATAAGTGAAGTGGTATCAACGGATGACTTAAAGACCTTCAACGGATGAGAAGCTAAGCTTCAACGGATGTCTCTAAAGCTTCAACGGATAAAGTCATCAACGGATAACATCCTTCAACGGATGAGTGCATCAACGGATGAAAGCTTCAACGGATAACATCCTTCAACGGATGAGTGCATCAACGGATGAAAGCTTCAACGGATGTTCTGATGATTAGCCGTTGATAAGGGGTAGTTGTACCTACAAACAGAGGCACATGGGTTGATAGAGACAACTGAGATGTGGTAGCCGAATTTCAGGAACAACAGAAAAAGCAGCCGTTCTTCTTTAGTACAAAGATGCAATAGTCAACAAAGTACTGGAGTGAACAGGAAAAGAAGCAAGTGAAGTTCTTATTTTATTACTGTATTTTATATTGTTCTTCACTTGTACACTTGGTAGTATATAAACCAAGTAGAAGCTAGTAATTAGAAGAGAGATTTTTCCAGAGCTGTTTAGAAAAATATTGAGAGAAAATTCATCTAGTTTGTACTAGGATGCAGCTGTGATCAACATTATTTAATCACAGATTTTCTAAAATACCATCTCTGGTGGAACAACAAATCCACCAGAAAAGTTTTTAAGGTCTGTTGTGTTCTTTACATTTGTGCTTGAATATATATCTGTCTGTATTAGCTTAAAGCAATTCACACACTTGTTCTTCTTGAACACACAACTTTCATAAACTGCTCAAAACTTGAAAAAGTTTTGAGATTTACATTCAACCCCCCTTCTGTAAATCTCATTGTTAGTTCACTAGGAATAACAATTGGTATCAGGGCAAGCTCTTGACATACAAAGAGTTTAAAGATCTTGAAATCTAACAAAGATGAGTAAGAAGGATATTGGAGTAAAAATCCCAGTTCTTGACAAAGACAGTTATCACCATTGGAAGGTGAAAATGCACCTTCATCTCTCTCCCAAGATGAAGGTTATGTAAACTGCATTGAGAATGGTCCCCACATTCCCCACAAAGAAGCAACAGTTGCTACAGCCACGGTTGCTGTTGGTCAATCCATTCCAAAACCTAGAGCAGAATGGACAATGGAAGACACAGAAGAAGTCCACAAGGATAAGAAGGCTATGAACATTTTTTTTAATGGTCTTAACATGGATATGTTTGATAATGTGATAAATTGCACAACTGCCAAAGAGGTTTGGGACACAGTTCAACTACTGTGTGAAGGTACAGAACAAGTGAAAGAAAACAAAATGCAGCTTTTCATTCAACAGTATGAATACTTTCATTTTGAAGAAAATGAATCTTTAAATGAAACATTCAATAGGTTCCAAAAGCTGTTGAATGGACTGAAGCTGTATGGAAGAGTGTACCAGGTGAAGGATTCAAATCTTAAATTTTTAAGATCCTTGCCAAAGGAATGGAAACCCATGACTGTCTCCTTAAGAAACTCTCAAGATTATAAGGACTTCACTCTTGAAAGATTATATGGAATCTTGAAGACTTATGAACTAGAGCTGGAACAAGATGAGGCATTGGAGAAGGGGAGAAAAGAAAGGAAGTTCAGTTGCATTGATAGCTGAAGATGAGAGGAAATGCAGACAAGAAACTGCGAGATCTACATCAAACTCCAAAGATGGTATAAGAAATCAGGAATCAAGCAAGGGGAAAGAGCAAGTTGCTGAAAATGAAGACAACTCCAGCCAAGATGACTCAGATGGTATTGATGAGCATCTTGCATTTCTGTCCAGAAGATTTGCAAAGATGAAATTCAAGAAAAACACTAGAGCCACTAAACCTCACAAAAACACTGTGGACAAATCCAAGTTCAAGTGTTTCAATTGTGGTATAAGTGGACACTTTGCAGGTGAGTGCAGAAAGCCAACTTCTGAAAAGAAGAAATTTGAACAAGTAGATTACAAAAAGAAATATTTTGATCTACTCAAGCAAAAGGAGAGGGCTTTCATTACTCAAGAAAGGGACTAGGCAGCTAATGGAGATGAAGAGGATGAAGATGTGGAGTATGTCAACCTTGCTCTCATGGCTGATTCTGAAGAAAATGAAGTTAGTTCATCAAGCAATCAGGTAATCACTACTGACTTAACACAGCTTACTAAAGAAGAGTGCAATGATGCTTTTAATGACATGTCTACTGAATTATATCATTTGCGTGTGTCTCTTAAATCTCTTGCTAAAGAAAATAGTAGGATTAGAGAGAACAATCTGTTTTTAAGTAATAGAAATGCTTGTTAGAAGATAAGATGATTGACCTAGAGAAAACAAAGTTGCATTGTATATCTGTTGAAAATGAACTAGCTGAATCTGTTAAGAAAGTAGAAATACTTTCCAATCAATTAGAGAAAGAGCAAGAGGTGATTAAAGCCTGGAAGACATCTAGGGATGTAAGTGCTCAAATTGCTAAGGTCCAAGGAATTGAATCATTCTGTGAAACTGCCTGGGATAAAAATAAAAAGAAACTGGAATTAATTGATGGGCTGTCAACGGATGTGGAATCAACGGATGATGAAAGTTATCCGTTGAAGGAAGAAAAGGAGCATCCGTTGAAGGTTCCTCAATCAAAACAGGCAGATGTTTCTAAAAGAGAGAATCTAAAGAAACTCAACAAAAAGTTTGGTTCAACTTCAAAGAACTTTGTCAAAGAAGAAGCAAGCACATCCAAAGATGTCAGTAAGGTGAATGTAGGGCACATGACCTTAGAACAGTTGAATAATAGGCTCAAGATGGTTGAGGATAAAAAGGAATCTAAAAGAAAATCCAACAGAAATGGGAAGGTAGGAGTTAATAAACACAACAATTACACACCTGATAGGTATGCTCCTAGAAAAAGCTGTGTGCATTGTAGTAGTGTTAATCATCTATCTGCTAATTGTAAATCCATTAAGAAGACTCCCATAACTGTACCCTCTTCTATGCCTAATATGTCTGCATCACCTCTGCATGCTATGCCTGTTATGTCTCAACAAAATCCTTATGCACATTTTATAAACATGCCATATTTTAACAATCCTTATCTTGCTGCATTTAGTATGCCTCAAATGCCATACAATATGCCCATGTGGAATAACATGTTTGCACAATCAATGCCTAATAATTTTACAAATGTGCTAAATGATTCTGTGACTAACCCTACATCTCAACCAACTACATCTAAGACCAAGGTTGACTCAAACTTACCTAAGTCTAAAGATGCAGGAGGAATGAAGTCTAGGAGAAAGGCTAACAAGGATGGACCCAAGGAAACTTGGGTACCAAAATCAAATTGATTGATTTTATGGTGTGCAGGGAAATGGAAGAAATCTATGGTACTTGGACAGTGGTTGTTCAAGACACATGACAGGAGATTTCTCCCTGCTCACAGAGTTCAAGGAGAGAGCTGGCCCTAGCATAACCTTTGGAGATGACAGCAAAGGGTTTACTATGGGATATGGCTTGATTTCAACAAGGAATGTCATCATTAATGAAGTTGCATTAGTTGATGGTCTCAAGCACAATTTACTGAGCATCAGTCAACTATGTGATAGAGGGAATACAGTTTCCTTCAATTCTGAAGCCTGTGTTGTCACTAGTAAGAAAGACAACAAAGTGGTTCTAACTGGAGTTAGAAAAGGAAATGTGTACATGCTGACTTCAACTCTACAGATGCAGAATCCATTACTTGTCTCTTCAGCAAAGCAAGCTCAGTTGAAAGTTGGCTATGGCACAAGAAGCTATCTCACTTGAATTTCAAGACAATGAATGATCTAGTCAAAAAGGACTTAGTTAGAGGAATCCCTCTAGTTGAATTCTCAAGGGATGGTTTGTGTGATGCTTGTCAGAAAGGCAAACAAAGGAAAGCATCATTCAAAAAGAAGCTTGAAACAACAATTGATGAACCATTACAGCTGCTACATATGGATTTGTTTGGACCAGTCAATGTATTGTCTATTGCAAGAAAAAGATATTGCTTAGTGATTGTAGATGATTTCTCAAAGTTCTCATGGGTCTATTTTCTTGGATCAAAGGATGAAGCAAGTGAAATCATTATCAATCACATCAGGCAAGTCAACAATCATCCTGACTTGAAGGTAAGAAATATCAGGAGTGACAATGGAACTGAGTTCAAGAATTTGACATTAAGGCTGTTCTGTGAAGAAAATGGAATCATGCATGAGTTCTCAGCTCCAAGAACACCTCAGCAAAATGGGGTTGTTGAAAGAAAGAACAGATCTTTAATTGAAGCTGCCAGAACAATGCTTGAAGAATCAAAGTTACCAACATATTTCTGGGCTGAAGCTGTTAATTGTGCCTGCTTCACTCAGAATATTTCTTTGATCAATCAAGCTAAAGGCATGACTCCTTATCAGTTGTTCAAGAGAAGAAAACCAACTCTAAACTTTCTTCATGTCTTTGGATGTAAATGCTTTATACTGAGGAATCAATCTGACCATAAAGGGAAGTTTGATGCAAAGGCTGATGAAGGGATATTTGTTGGTTACTCAGCTGGAAAATCTTATAGGGTCTACAATCTAAGAACCAACATTGATATTGATATAATTCTGAATGTACAATAGTAAGGACGTATATTTGAAAGAAAAGTGGAAGATATAGAAAAAGGTCGAAGCAGAAAAGTCGGAAGTTTTCTGTCCTGTAACAACGCCTCAAATGTGTTTGGTTCATTTGTAAGTACCAAAATGTGTTTCTTACACAATGAATGGACATAAAATTTCTTATTGTAACAAAATTACTATTTGAATGCAGAAAATTCCAGATCAGTTTCTATCACAATAACTATGGTTCATGTGTGGCAATGTATTCTGGAAAGGCAGAATTAATTCAGAAATGAGAATATTTGATGGATTGGAAAGTTTCATGAGGTACTATACAGTTAAAATGTATAGTATGATTCAATTTGACTATTACGGAGATGATACTTTCAAAGTGATAATCTTCAAAACAAATATGGTTGAATATAATTATCCTACTATTGATGTGAATTTTTTTATAAAAAATAAGAATACTGACAACTGGAAAGCTGAGGAATTCATTCTAGGAAAATCAAATTTGAGAAGCACGCTAGTCTGTGGAGTTTTAATGGTTGCAGTGAATTCAAAGAGATGAAAGTTTATAATTTTGACATCGATCCTAAATCATATTTCCTGGTATGCTACGCAAGTAAAGGATCGTTATATTTGTGATGATTGTGACGCGAATAACTTTCGAGAGGAGAGAATTTTAAATTATTTTTGTTAAAAAGTGAATGAAAATTGAATTAAATTTTTTTATCATATTTTTGTTACTTATAAATATCAAACTGTACAAAAATCTGACATCTTTTTCAATAATCTTCAATATATTTACTAAGTGTTAAAATTTGTGTTCATTTAGTTTACCTAATTACATTCTTAAAAAACTATGATCCAAAAATTATTACAAAAACTTATTTTCAATATATATTATTTTTAACTTGTTATGATTAAATATAACTATAGAGTACAATATTACTTCACGTTGTCTCACAGTGCGTCTTATGTTTTATTATTAGAAATAATTATTAATATTAAAAAAATTATTATGACAAAATTAAATTACGTGAAATAAGGTTAGGAAAATATTACTTGATCGCATTATATTAACATTATTAATATAATGCAAAATATTAAACGGTGCATAAATTTCACGTCTTTTTTCAAAAAAATTAATAAAAACGGTTAAATATAAAAAAGTTGTAATTAATTTAATTATTTAAATTTTCGATGAAATGAGATCAAAGATTTCTTAAAAATTATCATAATTTTATAAATTTTTTTAGTATGACAAAGACACATTATGCCCCTAATATAAAATTTTGAATATATTTAATATGTTTAATTAAATATTAAATGAAATAAAACTTCAAAACTCATACTAAAAGATGATTTTCTCGATTTTATGTCCCACGTGTTACTCCTATGTTACCTCACATCATTGTCTCAGCATTTATATAAAAGAAATATATTTAGTGACCAATAGATAAACGGAGGAGTCTCGTGTTTGTGAGAATTGTGATAAGATGAATTTTCCGGACATGGTAATTTAAATTATTTATATAATTTAATTATTAACAAATAATTTGATTATATTAAAAAAAGTTTGATTCAAAAATTTACTTTAGTATTAGTTTAAATATTAAAAAAATTCAATGTAATTTGTATATCAATGTTATTACAAAAATTAAGAAGAAAGTGTTGAATATTATTTTTTTTAATTTCGTAGTAAATGATTTCGTAATATTCTTTTTACAAAATAAATGATTATTATGTACTAAAAAATTAGTTAACATGTGTATAAAACTAACATATATGTGAACCACTTTAATTAAAATTTAAGGAAATTTAAAATTCTATTTGATGAATTTTTCCTAATATGTAGACTGTGTTAATTAAAATTTATGTGCCATGAAATATAAATACTTGAAATTATATGACAACTTATATTACATGAATTATTATGTATGATTTTCTGATAATATATTAATTTAAAATTGTGTTATGTTTAACTATTAGAATTAATGATGCTAAAAAAAGGATGATGAAAGTAAACTTTTATAAATTTTTAATACCTTATTTTTATAATCCGTTAAATTATATATTATGACACGCGTGTTTCAGTTTTAAATATTTAATATGTTGAAATCATCTATACTATATATAAATAATTTGTTTCTTCATGTGAGAATATTAACGTGATACAAAAGTCTATTTTACTAAATAGTATTATCACATATAAGTACACAAAAAATGTAATATAAAAATTATTATTAATCATTGAATCATCAATCAGTAGTAACTTAAAAGAAATTTAAAATGGCTTAAAAAGTAAACTTGTTAAAATGTTAAACTCAAATAATTCTTTTGAACCAAACCGATCATTCAGTGCCTGACCTAAAAAAGAAACAAATCATTTTGTACAATAACACCGTAGGCGGTATAGTAACTATGGTACTTCTAGGTAACTTCTAATAGTATTTAACATTAGTTCATCAGATGCTGGATTAGTATGTGTTTACAGGATTCAAAAAGTCCAGAGTCCTTGTGCTCCAAAGGTTAATATGAGAGAATCGAGTGTAATAAATAGTTCTCTCCAGACTTTATGTTCTAGCAGCAGTGACAAAATTGAATTCCCAAATCTTTTTGTTTCTGAAATGCCAGATCCCCCACAAAGTTTTAGCTATCATGATCCTTTCACAAATATAGTGTGAGGCAGTACTTCTAATTCTTTGTGAATGGTAACGTGCATTGCTTGATGTACTTGATCTTTCTTCAGATTGTCCAGGAGTTTATCATCAGACATGCTGCTAGTTTCCATAACCTCGGCACCATCTTCAGGTTTACTGACCCTGCTTGATTGCTCCATGTTTATTTGATCATCAGAACTGATGTGAACATCTGCGTCCACAGTGTCTTCATAATTGTGGCTACTTGAAGAAGAATCTGCACTACAAATCTCTCCCAAGACATGATGAACTGAATCAAGCTGGAGTTCTATTCTTTTTCTAGTATCATCAAACTCCACATCAGCCTCATCTACAGCAGATATGATATCACCAAGTCCATTTATTTCTGGATCTATTATAGGATTCTGGGT
This sequence comes from Apium graveolens, assembly GCF_009905375.1. Taxonomy (NCBI): domain Eukaryota; kingdom Viridiplantae; phylum Streptophyta; class Magnoliopsida; order Apiales; family Apiaceae; genus Apium; species Apium graveolens. The sequence continues at coordinate 197,319,591 of NC_133653.1, forward strand.
TTTTATAAGAATTACAGGTACAACGGAGCCGAACCTGAATAATTGTATGTTGATACAATAAAAAATTATATAAAAAACCTGAGGACCTGAGAAACTGAAAAGAAAAAATATGGAGGTTAGAGTTTAAAACCTGATACGTAATTAGTTTATAAAATTTGTTCATATATATTTCACAGTGCAAGTAAACATTCAAAACTGATGGTACAATCCATATCCTTAAGTACCTATTATCAAAATCGTAGCATAGCACATGCATTTTAATTATTTAGCAACTACATGCATGTAGTTAATCAAGCTAACCCCTCCACTGCGGATTAGTATAGAAAAACCTTTAAGTTATTAATTTTTTCAGTGACCGCATAATCTACTAACGAAAGCAGAGAAATGTGTACGAAATTACTATCTGACACATCATAATCTACTTGAAAATTAAATTCATCTTGTATACTTGTAGGTTAACTATTATCCGGTCTCTTATGGTTATAGCGCAAATATATTGATCATGCTAAACTTGCATTCTTACCTCGCTGTCAGTCAATGGGCGATCAGCTGATATAACGAAGAGAAGCAAATGTGCACGGGGCACAAATTCACTTAACCATTGTATTTTGAGAAAATCGCATTGCACGACCGCGAGAGCTCCCTTATAGTACCATTGTAGATTCCCAAGCAACACCTAAAGAGGATTGATTAGCTGATATAATGAAGAGAAACAAATCTGCACGGGGCACACATTCATTTGCCCATTGCATTTTGCGCAAATCACATTGCGGGACAGCGTGAGCTTCTTTGTAGTGTCACTGTATAAATCCTCGAGTGACAACATCCTCTTCTCTGATTTTCCTTCGACCCCTGTTACTACCACCACCACCAATAAATTAACAAAGCAATTATTAACTATGACAATTAAACACAAACAAAGAAACATCACCAGCAATTCGACAGAATCAGACAAAGCAACGTCGTTGTATAACTTACCGGAAGGGCTTTCACCACCAAAGAAAGATTAGAAGATGTATTGTGGGTCAAGGTCACCACCACCATCTCCCATTCCTTCCTTAAGTGCACATATCATAAATTTCACGCTTTTCGGGATCAGTAAAAACCTCATAAGCCCGAGATATCTCTGTAAACTGTAACATATAAAACACAATTATTCATCCATCATTCCCACACAAATTTACATTGACATTCCCTCATCACTGATCGATTTGAATTAATCAGGCTTGATTATTTCTTCGGGATTAGACTTGATAAGTTGCAACATCTTCTATGGAAGAAATTACAGGTGTTTTGCATTGAGTTAAAATTCGGGTCTTTGACACACCTAAACTTAAGTCTTCTGCAACGAAACAGTCTTTCAACTGTAGTTCATTTGTAGACAACTTAGTCTTCTTTCCCACCTTTCTTGGGCATTGCTTGCATTCTCCTCCATACACAACACATGTTCTCTCATAGTTATGAACGTGCCCAAATAGAGCCAAGTTGACCTATTACACACGATGTACATGCAAGAATTCATACGCAAATGTTAAATGATTAAATTAGATTCTGCAAGTTATTTTTTCATAATTGTTCATACCTTGTTAGATTGCAGCAGTGGCTACACTGCTTAGATAAAATATGTGTCAACACTTAGAATGAGTATCAATACATCACCTGCGGTAGAATGCATGGGTCTGGAACATGTGTTACATGTCATGCTATAAGTATTCAATTTTCATTTTCAATCTTGTCTTTGTGCTCTGAGTAATCAGTAGACGATATTAGTAAATTAGCATGGGCAAATCATCAAAGTAGTTTTAATATCTAAATGTTGCATACAACGCAATTTTGGTAAACAGGCTAGACACATCTAAAGTAGCACTCTCGAGCTCTGCTTGTGGGTCAAATGCCTAATCCATGAGCGATTACTCTGACAGAACAAACAACCAAATTTCATTGTCAGAATTTCATAAACATAAGCAGGTATATAATCTGAAGAATTTCACACATTGTGAGCTATTTAAACATAAGTAGGTAACTCACAAAAACATCTAATGAAGTCTATTTGTAACATGATAAGAAAGCAAGAAAAATCAAATCTTTGTATCCTAAAATATATCGAACCATTAACTAACTTGTTTGTGGAGTAGATGACGCATCATCATTCGAAGTTTCATCCGTCAGCTTTAGCGCTGCTTTTTCTTCCATATCTCACGTCCAAAATTCACAATAGCCACTACCTAATACATATCATAAACCAAATATCGAGTCTAATATAAAAGTTGCATACCATTGCAAATTGACGTCAAAATATTAGGATCTTGATTCTCAGCTAATAAATGTCGATGTGAAGTATTTCCTGTAATATTGGACGTCTGAGGTGTATGACCAATTTTATATTGTTCTCCTGTACAACCAGAAATATAAAGCATTACACATCAAATAAATTAAGCAAAATATCATATACTACATTTGTGAAGCAGAGTGTATTACTTGAATATATATATATATATATAAATCAACCAAGATATAAAATATTCCAGTACTGAAAATTAAATAACCTGACGGCCTGTGTAGTTGCGTTTTACCGCTAGTTTTAGATAAATTAAAACTCCTAATAGCATTGTGGGATGGAGTACCCACATCTTTATAAAAGTCAGAACAATGGGCAATACCTAATACAAAATAGAGTAATAAAGATACACAAACATATTTTGATGTGTATGGCAAACGACTCTAGAAATCTCTGAGAAAGTTATTCTGGGAAACAAAACAAATCAATACTCCTGGGATGGAGTAGTCACATTTTTGTACAAATCAGAACAGTAGACAATACCTCCTACAAAATTGAGGAACGAAGGTACATAAACATATTTGGACTTGTGAGGAAAATGACTGCTACTAATCACTGAGAAAATTAGTTTGTGAAACAAAAAGGCTAACCTTTAGATTCAGAATAACGATTACAAGAACCAAGAGGGAGTCATTCACGTCCTACAGGAAAAAAGGTCTTAATGTAAATATTATCCATTTCAGCAAAACAGAAACTAAATTTATTAATGGCATACCTGACATTAGAGAGGATGAAAAATTGGGATTTTTTTCTCATCCACATCTGACTGTATTTGTCGGAACTCTTCAACACTGGAAATACCAAAGAGTTGGGTTATTTTCTTTCGATAACCTACAACAACATAAAAAACACATTGATTATGAAAACACACAATATATTCCTTATGGACTCCAGTAAAAGGTCGAACCTTTATTGCCAGAAGAAGGCTCGAGAGGGGGTCGCTTGCGACCTATAAAAGAAGAACACATGAAAAAGATAGTGCAGTTATGGTTAATCTAAGTTTGAAAGGCAAGATGAAATATATCCATGAAAAAAGATCATGGATTTTTGAATTTGAATTGATACATTCGTGCATAGAAGAAAGTTGTATCTAGGGTTGGTTAATGGCTGCTAAAATCACGTTATCAGTTATAAAAACAGAATCATAGATAACCGGGTAGATCCAATATTAGGTCATGCTTGCAAAGAATGAGAGAGAATAAGGAAATCAATAATTATCATTGAATTAGTGTTGTAACAGATGTGAGAAAATCATGCAAATCTTTCCTTAGATAAGATGTTTAAATTTTAAAATTCAAAAATTTTCCATGTTTAGTGTTTTGATGGGTAAAAAAATGGGTAAACTTATATGGATATATCCATGGATATATAGATTTTATACTTAATATGGGTCATGGGTAAATTTATTTACCCATTGGGTAAATTTTGTGGATATATCCATGGATCTAGTAATTTTATACTTAATATGGGTTATGGGTACCCATTTGGAAAATGTGTAAATTAAGGAGTAGTCATTAAAAATATATAGATAAGGAGTGGGAGTCTCAGATTGAGAAGAAATGTTGTTTTTGATGGGATTGCATAACAGTTTTACAGCTGCTTGTGGTCAACTTCTTATGATGAATTCATGACCTACTGTAAATCAGGCATATATGCTAATTAAGCAAGAAGAAAATCAAATACAAGTGCAAGGTAACAATACAGCTATTATAGTGTTTTTCAACTCTTCTAAGCCAACCTATGTTCATAATAACTTTCAGAGAACTTTTGCTGACAAATCTGGTTCTGGAGCTGTGTTATAATGTGCATATTGTCATGGTAAAAATCATACCAAGGATAAGTGTTACAAACTAGTTGGTTATCCACTAAATCATCCTTTTAATCCCAATAATAAGGGAAGAAAGAAGCCTTTTACTAAGCCTGGTCAATATGGGAATTATAGGTCTGCACTAAATATTGGTCCTTCTAACAGAAATCAGTCTGGTCATGCTATGCAAGCATCAGCTGCTGGTTCTGTCACACCTGGTTTTCTTGACACTTCTGGTTCTTCTGATTCTTCTCAAACCAATATTGTTGCTCCAAACTGGAATTCACAAATGGAAGTCTTACAGTTGCAACTGTACTCTTTGAAGCAGTGCAATTCTCAAGGCAATCAGTCACAACTTCTTTTTAATTCTCAGCATAATATTAATGCCATGGCTTTTGGCCATAGCCTGATCAGTTCTTCAGCACCAACACAGACTCAATTTGCTAATAGTGCTACTGTAGCAGGTACAACATATTCACTTTTATATATATCAGACTTGTCTACTGATATTTGGATCTTGGATACTGGTGCTACGAATCATATGTGCTGCAATGTTGATGATTTACAAGACCTACATATTTTACCTAATCCTATAACAATTAAATTTCCAAATGGTGATACTTCATTGGTAACACACACTAGTTCAGTATTTTTACATCATATTGATGTTTCTATTTCTAAGGTTCTTTTAGTTCCTTCTTTTAAATTCATCTTGTTGTCAATCAGCAAGTTAGAATTCCAAACTAAATCACTCATTTCCTTCAATGCATATGAGTGTATTATGCAGACCAGTACCAGATCAGCTCCCAGATTCTTGGTAAACTAGCTGTTGGTCTTTACTAATTGGTCAATTCAAAATTTTTTGCATCTGCAGCTTGCAAAGATTCTTCTCTTTCACTTTAGCACAAAAGGTTAGGTCATATTCCTCATAAAATTCTTTCAAAGATTCCTCATCTTTTAGATTAGCATTTGCAAGAAAATACTTCTTTGTATGATATGTCTTATGGCCAAGCAATGTAAATTGCCCTTTCCTATTATGATTTCTTTATCTTCACAGCCTTTGATCTCATTCACTGTAATTTATGAGCACCATATAGAACTCCTAAATATAATGGCTACAAATATTTTTTGACAATTTTAGATGATCACACTAGAGTTGTTTGGACTATTCTTGTATTTACAAAATAACATGCCAGTCAAACTATCAAAGAATTCATTCTTATGTTATTACTCAATTCCACTCTCATATGCATAAGGACAAATAATGGAGGTGGATTTGTTAATTCAGATTTATCATCTTTTTTGACTATTTTTGGTATCATTCACCAAACTTCTTATCCCTATATTCCCAATAAAATGGGAGAAGTGAAAGAAAGCACATGAATCTTCTTGAAATGACAAGAGTTTTATATTTCAAAATAAACTTCCAAAATATTTATGGGATGATTATTTTTTTACATTAACATATCTAATAAATAGACTGCCTAACTCAGTTCCAGGTTCCATCAGCCCTTAAGAGAAATTATTTCTTAACTCTCCTTCTTATCAGCATTTAAAGACTTTTGGTTGTCTTGCTTATATGTCACAACATCTACCTGATAAACTAGAGGCAAGGGTTGTTAAAACTATTTTGTTGGTTACTCACTATTAAGTGGCATTTATGACACTTTATAATGCTCTAATAAGCTTTGAATTGATGTGTTTATACTCAAGTTGTTAAGTGTTTTAACGTGTTTTTTTAGTATTTTTACATTTCAGACATTAACTAGGTAATCAGGTGAATTATCATTATTTTGGAGCTAATTTGGTGTCAAGGTGGTGTTGGAATAAAAGTTCGTGGAAAGCCGGCTCGAAGCAGTAGGGAAAAGAAGAAAATCTGAAGTTTTTTTCAGAAGTACGGCGTACCCGCGCTGGTCAAGCGCGCGGCCACGCCAGGATGTTAGAAAGGCAGAGCGCCCGCGCTGTGATAGCGCGCGGCCGCGGCCGTGCGAATTTAGAGAATCCTGTATCTATTCTAAAAACAATTGGAGGACTTCTAGATTGCATAGGGCTGCTATATATATTCAAGTAAAGGACGTTTTCAAGGGAGAGACGTACCTGAGCGCAAGGAGAGCCGTAAGAAGATCGTTTTAGCATGGATTCAACAAAGATGAAGAAGATCTTATTTTTATTTGTGAACTTTATTCTAAGTTGTAACTTGGATGCTAGTTTTCTTACTTGTGAACCTTACTCTTGTTTTGTACTTGGTTTTGTTTATTCGTTATAAAGACTATGTTTGTTATACCATGCTTTCATCGGAACCCACGTTGATGATGAGTCCGATTATGGGATAATCGTTATCGTGGGGTTCTAACGGATTTATTTATGGATTACTTTAGTTAATTTATTTCGATGCCTTAGTGTGTGATGATTGTATGATAACCTAGTATTGGTTGTGCGTATTCGTCTTATGAGCGTCGCGAACTTATAAGATAGTTTTTTAGGCTTTAATTAAGCGATAATGAATTTAAAGATTTAGAACTTGCCATGCTAGCATAGGTTCATGTATTGTTATGCATGATTCATAGGTAATTTTAACCATCTTACTTGCCCTATGTAATCAAGATAGATAACTTGTGCTTAAACCGTTATGTTGTCAAATTCTATAGACATATAGGGTCTCAATATAATTGGTGTCTATTCAGCTTCTATCTCTTTTGTGGATGTATGGTAGTATGGTAATCGTGCAACGAAAGTTGGCGTTTTTCAGTTTCGTGTTATCTGATTAGTGTCATCACCATTACATGCTAAGGTTAAGAACAATAAGCCTATTGAATGAAGTACTTAATGAAGTTAGAATCCCATGTTTGTCATATATATTAATTCAATCAATCTTATTCCCTTAGTTATAATTGTTAGTTTAATTCTTAGTTATAAACAATCTCAGTTTGTTATCATCTTAGCATTGAATAATTACCATACATTGTTGCTTAAGTGCATAAATTAATTAGTTAATCAAAGTCAGTCTCTGTGGGAATGAACTAGAAAAGATTCTATATTACTTGCGAACGAGTATACTTGCGTGAAATTTTAGCGCGTGTTTAGCGACTAACAAATTTTTGGCGCCGCTGCCGGGGACTACAGTGTTAATTTTTAGTTTATGTATTTTCCATCAGTGGTCGTTAAAGTTCATTGACTCGGACATTGTTACTTATTTGTTTCCTTGTCTTATTTCAGGTACTCTAGCGAGGGTGTATGCATAAGCGTTCGCGTACTCGTAAGAGAATACTGGATAAAACCGAAGAAGAAGTTGTGGTGGTTCGAAAGGAAGTTTTTGAAGAAGAAAAGAAGGTAGAAGAAGAAGAGAAAGTCGAGGAACCAGTTTTAGTAGAGATGGGTGATCAAGCAGAAAATCCTAAGGCTTTGATAGACTATTCTCAGCCTAAGATCAATGACATTCAGTCAAGCATCATCAGGCCAGCCATCAGGGCTAACACTTTTGAGATCAAGTTAAGCATGATTCAGATGATACATAACTCAGTTCAATTTGGAGGTTCTCCTACTGAAGACCCCAATATGCATATCAGGGATTTTATCGAGATCTGCGACACATTCAAGTTCAATGATATGATTGAAGATGCTATCAAGCTGCAACTCTTCCCATTCTCTCCGAGGGACAAAGCTAAGTGCTGGTTACATTCTTTACCAGCAGGGTCTATCACCACTTGGGAAGATCTTGCTCAAAAATTTCTCACTAAATTCTTCCCTATGGCGAATACTGCTGAAATCAGGAATGCTCTTACTCAGTTTGCTCAGCAAACTGGATAATCTCTGTGTGAGGCATGGGATCGATATAAGGAGATGCTAAGGAAGTGCCCACATCATGGCATGCCTGATTGGATGATTATTAACTATTTCTATAATGGATTGGGTGCTACTTCTAGACCCATACTCGATGCAGCATTAGGAGGAGCCTTATGGGCTAAGAGCTACGATGAAGCTTATGAACTGATTGAACTGATGGCTGCTAATGAGTACCAGAATCCTTCCCAGAGACTGACTCAGGGAAAAGTAGCAGGAATTTTGGAGTTGGATGCAGCAACTGGTTGAGCTGCCCAACTTAAGGCTTTGACGATGAAGGTGGATATTTTGGCTAATCATGGGGTTAATCAATTCGCTAGTGTCTGTGAGCTTTGTGCTGGTGCCCATGAGACTGATCAATGCGTAATTTTTAGTGAATCAGCTCAGTTCATGAGCAACTTTCACCGTTCGCAGCAACTTGTGCCAGTCACTTATCATCCCAACAACCGCTATCATCCTAATTTCAGTTGGAGCAACGCTCAGAATGCGGTTCAACAGCCTTATCAGCAGTATCCAGCTAAGCAATACAACCCTCCTGGTTTTCAGCAACCACAATATGCACCGAGATAACAACTCCAGCTGCAACAAGCTAATGAAAAATCTGAATTAGAGGAGTTGAAGCTTATGTGCAAGAGTCAAGCTATTTCTATCAAGACCTTGGAAAATCAAATTGGCCAAATTGCCAATGCCTTGCTAAATCGTTAGTCTGGTACACTACCTAGTGTCACTGAAGTTCCAGGAAGGGAGGAAGCTAAGGAGTAAGTAAAGGCAATCACTTTGAGGTCTAGAAAGGTTGCGAGTCCTGAACAAACTCAAGCGGTGACTGAAGAAGTTGGGGCTGAGAAAGAAGTAGAGCAGCAGGAAGTAGAAGTGGAACCAAGGAAGACTACTGTTGAGCACACTCCTTCAGAGTGTAATACAGGGGAGAAACAAATATATCCTCCACCGTCTTTTCCTAAGCGGCTGCAGAAGAAAAAGTTGGACAAGCAATTTGAGAAGTTTCTAGAGGTGTTCAAGAAACTTCATATCAACATACCTTTCGCTGAGGCTCTTGAGTAGATGCCTAGTTATGCAAAGTTTATGAAAGGTATTCTCTCTCGGAAAGTGAAGCTAGATGATTTAGAGACTGTCGCTCACACGGAGGAATGCAGTGATGTGCTGCAACAGAAGTTTCCTTCGAAGTTTAAGGATCTAGGAAGCTTCACTATTCCGTGTACTATCGGAAAAGTGTCTTTTGACAGATGCTTATGTGACTTGGGAGCTAGCATCAATCTGATGCCTTTGTCAATCTTCAAGCAGTTAGACTTACCTGATCCAAAATTGACTTATATGACTTTGCAATTGGCCGACCATTCTATTACATATCCGCGAGTTATTGTGGAGGATGTCTTGGTCAAGGTCGATAAACTCATCTTCCCTGCTGATTTCGTCATTCTTGATTTCGAGGAGGATAAGAAGATTCTCATAATCTTGAGAAGACCTTTCTTGGCGACCGGTCGAACCTTGATAGATGTGCAGAAGGGTGAGCTCACAATGCGAGTGCTGGATCAAGATGTAATCTTTAATGTGTTCAATGCTATGAAATTTCCTACGAAAAATGAGGAGTGCTTAAAGGTGGAGTTGGTCGATTCTGTGGTTACTTCAGAACTTGATCAATTTCTGAGGTCCAATGCCTTAGAAATAGCCTTATGGGAAATTCAGATAGTGAAGATGACGAAGGTGAAGAACAATTACAATATTTGAATGTTTCTCCATGGAAGAGGAAGATTGATATGCCTTTTCACTCTCTTGAAATGGAGGAATTGAACAAAGCTCCTAAACGCCTCAAGTCATCTATTGAGGAAGCTCCCACTCTTGAGCTTAAGACTCTACCTGAGCATTGGAGGTATGCGTTTTTAGATGATGCATCTACTTTGCCTGTTACTATTGCATCTGATCTTTTAGGTAGTGATGAGGAAAAGCTCATGAGGCTTCTAAGAGAGTTCAAATCGGCAACTGGTTGGAATATAGCAGATATCAAGGGATTTAGCCCTTCTTATTGCATGCATAAAATTCTGTTAGGGGAAGGTAGCAAGCCTACGGTTGAGCAACAAAGAAGACTTAATCCGATCATGAAGGAAGTAATGAAGAAAGAAATTCTTAAGTGGCTAGATGCAGGGATCATCTATCCTATTTCTGACAGTTCATGGGTAAACCCGCTTCAATGTGTGCCAAATAAAGGTGGAATTACTGTGGTAGCAAATGAGAAGAATGAGCTTATTCCTACAAGAACAGTCAAGGGGTGGAGAGTTTGCATGGACTTCAGGAAGCTGAACAAGGCCACTAGGAAGGATCACTTCCCTTTGCCCTTCATTGACCAGATGCTTGATAGATTGCCTGGTCATGAGTACTACTGTCTTCTTGATGGCTATTCGGGTTACAATCAGATTTGTATCGCTCCAGAAGATCAGGAGAAGACTACTTTCACTTGTCCATTTGGTACTTTCGCCTTCAGACGAGTTTCTTTTGGTCTGTGTGGTGCACCAGCCACATTTCAGAGATGTATGATGGCCATTTTTTCTGATATGATTGGCCAGAATGTGGAGGTGTTCATGGACGACTTCTCTGTATTTGGCGATTCTTTTGATAAATGCTTGCAAAATCTTGGACATATTCTCAAGAAGTGTGTTGAGACCAATATGGTTCTCAAATGGGAGAAATGTCACTTTATGATGCGGGAGGGCATTATTCTTGGGCACAAGGTTTCTAGTAAGGGTCTTGAGGTGGACAAAGCGAAGGTGGGGGTCATTGAAAATCTTCCTCCACTTATTTCTGTGAAGGGAATTCGCAGTTTTCTTGGTTTCTGTTAAGGGAATTCACAATTTTCTTGGTCATGCGGGTTTCTATAGGCGTTTCATCAAAGATTTTTCTAAGATATCAAAGCCATTATGCAGTTTTCTAGAGAAAGATGTCCCTTTCAAGTTTGATGACGAGTGCCTTGCAGCTTTTGAGATATTGAAGAAGAGTTTAATCACAGCACCGGTCATAACTGCACCTGATTAGAATGAACCTTTTGAGATGATGTGCGATGCAAGTGATTATGCAGTTGGAGTATTTCTAGGGCAGAGGAAGAACAACATGTATCATGTGGTCTACTACACAAGTAAGACCCTAAATGGTGCTCAACTGAATTACACTACTACGGAGAAAGAACTTTTGGCTATTGTCTATGGTTTTGAGAAATTCCGATCTTATCTACTTGGGACTAAGGTGACAGTTTTCACTAATCACACTGCAATTCGTTATCTCATCTCAAAGAAGGACTCGAAGCCTAGATTGATTATATGGGTTCTTTTGCTTCAAGAATTTGAACTAGAGATCAAGGACAGAAAGGGTACTAAAAATCAAGTCGCTGATCATCTCTCGTGTTTAGAGAACCCTAATGCTACTTCATTGGATAAGGCATTGATAAATGAGTCTTTCCCCGATGAGCAGCTGTTTGGAGTGCAAGAAGAAGAACCGTAGTTTGTAGACATTGTGAACTACCTTGTGAGTAATATCATGCCTCCCGGCTTATCTTATGCTCAAAGGAAGAAGTTTCTACATGAAGTGAAGTGGTATATGTGGGATGAGCCATTTCTTTTTCGACAAGGAGCTGACCAAATCATCAGGAGATGTATTCCTTACTGCGAAACGGGGGGATCTTGAGAGATTTCCACTCAACGGTTTATGGAGCACATTATGGTGGAGAAAAGACAGCAGCTCGTATTCTGCTAGTAGGTTTCTTTTAGCCAACCTTGTTTAAAGATACTCACCAGTTCATTTTGAAATGTGATCGATGTCAACGTGTGGGTAATATGTCTAAGAGGGATGAGATACCGCTTAATGTGCTTCTCGAGGTTGAGGTCTTCGATGTTTGGGGAATTGACTTCATGGGGCCATTTATCTCATCTTGTAACAATCAGTACATCTTGTTGGCGGTCGATTATGTGTCGAAATGGGTTGAAGTTAAGGCCTTGCCAACGAATGATACAAAAGTGGTGCTTAATTTTCTTCGCAAACAGATATTCACAAGATTTGGAACTCCAAGAGTCATAATTAGTGATGAGGGGTCACATTTCTGTAACCGTAAGTTCACTACTATAATGCAAAAGTATAATATGAATCATCACATTGCTACGGCTTATCATCCTCAGATGAATGGTCAAGCCGAGGTATCTAACAAAGAGATCAAGCACATTTTAGAGAAAGTTGTGTGTCAATCAAGGAAGGATTGGTCTTTGAAGCTTGATGAAGCTGTTTGGGCGTATCGAACAGCATACAAGACTCCGCTAGGGATGTCACCGTATCAGTTGGATTATGGTAAGGGTGTCATTTGCCGGTGGAGTTGGAGAATAAAGCGTATTGGGCTTTGTTGAAATTGAATCTGGATTTGGATGCAGCTGGAAAGAAGAGGATGCTTCAATTGAATGAGCTCGACGAATTTCAACTTCAAGCTTATGAGAACAATGAAATGTACAAGGAGAAAGTCAAGAGGTGGCACGATCGGGATCTAGTGCTCAAATCATGTGTGCCGGGGCAACAAGTTCTTTTGTTCAACTCTCGTCCCCGTCTTTTTCCTGAAAAGTTAAAGTCAAAATGGTCAGGGCCGTTTATTGTCAAAACTGTGTTTCCACATGGAGCGGTGGAAATTTTTGAGAATGATCCAGGCCAAGCATTCAAGGTAAATGGTTACAGGTTGAAGCATTACTATGGTGACACGGTAAACCGCGAGGTGGTTAGTGTCGTTATATTGTCCATTTGAGCTCAAGGTTCTACGTCGAGCTAGCGACGTAAAAGAAGCACTTCTTGGGAGGCAACCCAAGTTTGTTGTACATTAGTAGGTAGAGGAAGCAAGAAGAAAAGAGAAAAACATAAAAAAAATCAGAAAAAGAAAAAATTCAGGACTGACTACAGAAGCCTGGCGCGCCCGCGCTGTCCTAGCGCGCGGTCACGCTGAAAACACAGAAACACGGTGCGCCCGCGCTGTTCCAGCGCACGCCCGTGCCGGTTTGGCAGAAGTAGCGCGCGCCTGCGCTGTCCTAGCGCGCGCCCGCACCGTGGTCCCGACTCAGAAAAAATAAAGGCAGTTTTAAGGGGGAAAATCGGGATTTTTGCTACAAAATCAATTCCCAACCGAATTTTACTCCCCCACATCCCAAATTTCCCTCTCCAAATCAAACCCATTACTCCCATTATTCCCATAATCAAATCCTACTTCTATTCCATATATAATTCTCTTTTCACCACCTATATATACATACACCTCATACACAAACTTCTTCACCAATTCATAAATTCTCAAACACAAATTCTCTCTCAAACACAACTCTTATTCTTTCTACTCAATTCCAATGGCACCCAAGAGACAAAGAACACAAGTAAGCAGTAGCACCACCTATTCTTCAAGTGTGGGTGGTGTAAGGCCAAGGTTCTCTACTCCTGAGGCTGAAATGGAGTATACGAGGCTTCTCTCGAAGCCGATCATCAAGGAGCGAGGTTTTCTGCCATCAGGGAAGGATGGTAAGCTATTGGAGATGATTTTAGAGATGGGCTGGGTTCCTTTTTGTGAGGCACCTGTTGCTGTGCCCATGAGTGTTGTTCGCGAGTTCTATGTGAAAGCGAAGGCTGAGAAGAATGGCTTCATGGTGGTTCGAGGGAGGACTGTGGAGTACAGTGCAGAGGCTATCAGGTCGGTGATTGAGCAGCCCGCGAGAAAGGTCGGGCAAGGCACGTGGAATGATAAGACTCTAGAGGACTTTGATCTGGATCTCATTGTTGCTACGATGTGCCATCCCGACACTCACTGTAAAATTAAGAGGGGTATGACCGAGTATTCTACATTCCCGGCTTCCAGCATGAACATGTTTGCCCGTGCATGAAATGCGTTTATTTGTGCTAACATCATGCCATCTTCGCATATGCATGAGATTACTATGGAGCGTGCACGGCTGTTATGGGGCATTCTTCAGTGCGATTATGTGGATTTGGGGATGGTGATTTATCAGGGTATCCTGAAGTTCTTGAGGGGGAGTACCATGGGGTCTAATCTGTATGTGTCCATTGTGACGAAGTTATGCGTGGCAATTGGTGTTCATTGGCCCACACATGAGCAGTTGCAGATCCCAAGTACTCCTATTGACAGCACTACTTTGGCTACGATGCAAGAATGAGATGGAGGCAAGCCTGATCTGAAGGGGCTTGGTTATACTTTTGACCACCTACCTGGTGGGAGGCCAACTGCTGGGGCCACTCAGGCGAGCGGGACTGTATGGTTTCAGTTAGGGGATGAGGCAGGGCCATCACAGTAGGCTCATGAGGAGGAGGAAGGAGCTGATATGGGAGCTGGCATGAGCATGACGCAGTACAGGCATCTGGCTAGGAGGATGGATATGATACATGACATCCACAGCAGGTTTGCACGTGATCTCACCCAGGCATTGGGGACAGCTTTTAGAGCCACCAGCGTTGACATCCAGTGGCCAGTTTTAGGTGAGGATTCCATGTATCCACCTCCGGACACACCTGATACTCCACCCGTTGAGAGTAAGGAGCCTGATTCTGATTAGGTATCCCTGAATTCCTTACTATTACCTTCACTGAGGATAGTGAATATTTTAAGTTTGGGGGTAGTAGTTGAAGGAATATGTTTTGTGTGAGCCGCATGTAGTTGCATATTCATGATAGTTTAGATCATGTAGTTGCATATTTTACCATGTAGTTTTTTTCTATTTTTCATTTTTGGTAGTTTTTATTTTAGTTTGTTCATATAGTACATGCATTTGCATTATAACATGATCCTTTAGATGATTTTTCCAGTTAACTTGTAATATTGATGCTAGTGTATTAATGTCATATTTAGTGATGTTAAGTCTTATCAAATTAATTTGCATGCTAGAGACAATTGTAATTCAATAAGTCTTATAGGTTTCTAGAGTGCTAGATCATGATCGTGGTTTGTTTGTTTGTCGAGGTTTAATCGCTTGTTTATATTTAAAATTTAGGATATTCTCTTAATAATAAAATAACATGGATTTTTAGAAATTGGATTTCATTGCTAGTTGTTGTGGCTAGGTGTCAAATGGCTAGTAGCCGGCTCATATTTATATGAGTAGTCTAGGGTTGAACGAGATGGAGCGAAACACACTCGTTCAGAAAAGGAAAAAAATTGAAAAAAAAAATAAGTGTTATGTATAATTGATCACGAGTGGGCTCTTTAGTACTCGAGTTATTAAGTTCTTAGGGGACTTTGTGCCTAGTGACCTAAGGCTTTTATAGTATGGGATTAGCTAACCTAATGCTCGTTACATGGGTACTATTGTATAAGTCTTTTGTGGACCTCACTCATTGCACGATCAAATCAACATATGTCTGTTGTTTTATTAGAATAAAAGCATGAATCCATATAAAACTCCAATATAAGAATTGAAGTGTTATAAGTTATTTTTAGTCTAGCTTTTTATTTTATTTATAACCTTGTGATTGCCTTGTTGAGCAGTGAGTCATGATTATTGATCTAGTTGCGATAGTATATCTGTAAGCATTTGCGCACACGCACGTCTCTAGTTTGTAAGTTGATTTGGATGATTTGATTGACCTTTTTGCGAGTAATTGCATTTGTTGAGATGTTGCTCGTTGATTGGTTTAATTATTCTATTGGGATCGTTGCATTCATGCATTTTTGTTTCTTGTTCTTTGAGTCTGTTTATGCTTGAGGACAAGCATTGATTCAAGTTTGGGGGTATATTGAGTGGCATGTATGACACATTATAATGCTCTAATAAACTTTAAATTGATGTGTTTGTACTCAAGTTGTTAAGTGTTTTAACGTGTTTTCTAGTATTTTTTTCATTTCAGACATTATCTAGGTAATCATGTGAATTAGCATTGTTTTGGTACTAATTTGGTGTCAAGGTGGTGTTGGAATAAAAGTTCGTGGAAAGTCGGCTCGAAGCAGCAAGGAAAAGAAGAGAATATGAAGTTTTTCCAGAAGTACGGTGCGCCCGCGCTGGTCAAGCGCGCGGCCGCGCCGGGATGTTAATAAGGCAGCGCGCCCGCGCTGTGATAGCGCGCCCGCGCTGTGATAGCGCGCGCCCGCGCCGGTGCGAATTCAGAGAATCCTGATTCTATTCTAAAAACAATTGGAGGACTTCCAGATTGCATGGGGCTGCTATATATATTCAAGTAAAGGATGTTTTCAAGGTAGAGATGTACCAGAGCGCAAGGAGAGCCGTAAGAAGACCGTTTTAGCACGGATTCAACAAAGACGAAGAAGATCTTGTTTTTACTTGTGAATCTTTGTTCTAAGTTATAACTTGGATGCTAGTTTTCTTACTTGTGAACCTTACTCTTATTTTGTACTTGGTTTTGTTTATTCGTTATAAAGAGTACATTTGTTATACCATGCTTTCATCGGAACCCACGTTGATGATGAGTTCGATTATGGGATAATCGTTATCATGGGGTTCTAACGGATTTATTTATGGATTTCTTTAGTTAATTTGTTTTGATGCCTTAGTATGTGGTGATTGTATGATAACCTAGTATTGGTTGTGCATATTCGTATTATGAGCGTCGCAAACTTATAAGATAGTGTGTTAATCTTTAATAAAGTGACAGTGAATTTAAAGATTTAGAACTTGCCATGCTAGCATAGGTTCATGTATTGTTATGCATGATTTGTAGGTAATTTTAACCATCTTACTTGCCTTATGTAATCAAGATTGATAACTTGTGCTTAAACTGTTATGTTGTCAAATCCTATAGACATATGTGGTCTCAATATAATTGGTGTCTATTCGGCTTCTATCTCTTTTGTGGATGTCTGGTAGTATGGTAATCGTGTAACGAAAGTTGGCGTTTATCAGTTTCATGTTATCTGATTAGTGTCATCACCATTACATGCTAAGGTTAAGAACAATAAGGCTATTTAATGAAGTTAGAATCCCATGTTTGTCATATATATTAATTCAATCAATATTCCCTTAGTTATAATTGTTAGTTTAATTCTTAGTTATAAAAAACCTCAATTTGTTATCGTCTTAGCATTGAATAATAACCATACATTGTTGCTTAAGTGCATAAATTAATTAGTTAACCAAAGTCAGTCTCTATGGGAATGAACTAGAAAAGATTCTATATTACTTGCGAACGTGTATACTTGCGTGAAATTTTAGCGCGTGTTTAGCGACTATCACTTACCGTATCAAAAGGGGTATAAGCTTTACGATCCTCTCAACAATTCTTTTTATGTTTTCAGACATGTTATGATTGATATCTACTTTTCTTTACCAATATTTTCACAAATCTCATTCCTTACCTTTTGGCTCTCATAATTCTCATATTAGTGCTGACCTCGATAGTCCTTTGGATGAGTTCGCTTATCATTTTACTTCACCATTTGTACCAGACACTTCACCAAATCCTCTGACTCTTTATGGCGCCCCGAAATCCGGGGTCAGGAATCTCGGAGGCCATGCCATCTAAACTACTACAACCACATAACTCACACTACAATATATAAATACTCACACTTCACGACCCCACACTTATCACACACACACACATACTTACAGGTTATTGTCTTGGAAACGAACCATTCATAACTAGAGTAATTCAACCATCAAGTGATAATTATTACAACCCAAAAGTGATTAAGCCTTACCGTGGAGTAACCTTTAAGTAAGGCTAGTCCATCGGAAAAATATACGTTTCTTGCTTATTACCTTACATAAGTCATACTTATAAATAAGCCAAACTAAAAACAACTGAAAACTAATCCAGCTTATTCGGACTACCTGTGGTACAGCACCAAACAATCTACAGAACAGCTGGTCATTTCCTACCCGTTTCCTGGCTGTGATTCTCATGAGAGGCATCTTGATTCACTGTTGTGTTGTGTCAATTTAAGAAAATAAGTGTGAGCTATAATGCCCAACATAATAATGTACAATATGAAAATGACTGTATGATAACTTACGTGAAACATCATATATGATAATTATGTTTTATTCGAAAATAGTTTTCCTTAGTGATACACACCTTCTTATGAAAACAATTCTTTAGGGGATTTTATTATCCTGCGAATACCTTAATAGTAAACCCAGCACTTAGGCTTGGGTTTCGGTATTGCATCACAATTCCAATTGGAAGAATTTGGACACTCGTTGGAGCCACCGTATATGATGATCAGTCGTAATACGATAATAGTAACCTTTTCTACTAGTAGAAGGACGACACCTTCGTATCCCGGTTATCACCCTTGCCGCATTCGGGCTACGTGCCCCATTTGTGGGTATACACATACTTCACAAGTTCCTGAGTAGACAGAGTACCTTCGCCTGCGGTACCTTTGGTAGTCCATCTAGCACATATAGTACAAGAGTCTACCCCTCCCTTGTCCTTTAAAAAGAATTCTATCAATCTCGAGAACTCGAACCACATCGAAGTTCCCCAAGCGTTTTTCTTTTTGATAGAAATAGTTTATCTTACTAAGATATATATGTATATACGTACTTCCGAGATTTTCGGAGGAAGTACTAAGGATGTGAGTTGACCGTTGTCAACAGATAATTTAATAAGGGGAAAAAGTTTCTCCTTGAAAATATATTCAAAATATTAAATAAGTCGGGATAATGTATTCCGACGATCTGAAATATTCGAATGATTTTCCGAAGTCAGAAAGTATATTTTAAATCAGGATCTATGATTTTTAAATCAATAATAAACCCTTTAATGAATAATAAATAATTACACAATAATTGATAAATAATTAAACCTCGAATGAGTTTACTCTCTAAAAGAATATTTAAAATAATATTTCTCAACTAGTTTCTGTCTACGTAGTTAATAATCTTTAATGTTTAATCAGGTTTGAAATAAATAATCGTTGGAGTATACTACTCCCATAATAAAGGATTAGGTATATAGTATTTATTATTCGAACCATAAAATATAGTTGAGGGAATATGATCGTTGGGAAATCGTTTTAATAAAAGTTCGAGGTATTTTAATGTTTCGAAAGTGGACGTTAAGTCCCTTTAAAATGTACTATTATGGACTTGTAATCATCCTATAATATCACCGGAATGTTTCCCGGGTTTTCATCTTAAAATCCCGACCGACTCTCGGCCTTATAATCATACGTCATACTTAAAGCGGACATTAAATATTTTACGATATATCCTTATCGTACAACATCGCTGCATTATGCGAAAAATTCAATTACTACGTTTCATGGCAAGCATGGTATTTATACAATGATAGTAAAAAAATCCTTTCACAACACAACAGTAAAATGAGGTTGGGTTCGTAAACTTGCTTGGGTATTTCGAGGTGGAGGATGCTCTATGTTCCGCTCGGAAATCTATAATCATAAACACAATTGGTTAGGTCCCGTTCTAATTTACGGTGACTCGCATTCATGCGCTACTTATTATGCACTCTCTCAATTTGTACTACCCTTATTATTCCTTTAAGTCCTTATTCACATCATGGTCGCTTCATTTTTCTAAGTACCTTAGGTTCATTTTCATTATCTCCGTCGGCTCCGCTTATGAATTCTACGGTTTCTAATCGCGCAGTCTCGGCTCCGATATTTTTATAAAATTTAAAAATAATTATTTTCACTTCAAATTTTTATGGAAATTAGGAAACTCAATATGTTACTCTATGTAAAAATTTCATGATTTATGAACACTTTTAAGTCGATACTTTATATTATCAAAGTTTGTAATTCGTAGTAGTTTTTGTCGCGTAAATCACTTTTAGTAAAACAACTATAACTTTTGATCCGTAAATCGGAATCAAGCGATTCAAGCGCCTAAACGATCCTTATAATATTGTCTATAATAATCAAGGGTTATTTTTCAAAAAACTATATGTTAGGAATATATGTGCATTAGTTTGATGATATGTTTAACAAAATACTTAAGTAGAAATTTAGTGTCAGTAGCCTCAACGGATAAGACCACTTTGGCTATCCGTTGATGGTGTAGCTTTACTTAGAAATAAGTCTAGTATTGTAGCATATTTCAGTCTCTGTATTTAAAATGTAATTCTTAGAAGTTGAGAGAAACTATAAGTCATGTTGACTACTAGATGATATGCAGATAGGAAGGCCAATTGTAAATATTTCATGCCTTGTAATTTTGTATAAATGAAGTGGTATCAACGGATGACTTAAAGACCTTCAACGGATGAGAAGCTAAGCTTCAACGGATGTCTCTAAAGCTTCAACGGATAACATCCTTCAACGGATGAGAGCATCAACGGATAAATGCATCAACGGATGAAAGCTTCAACGGATAACATCCTTCAACGGATGAAGTCATTAACGGATGAAAGCTTCAACGGATGTTCTGCTAATTAGCCGTTGATAAGTGGTAGTTGTACCTACAGACAGAGGCACATGGGTTGACAGAGAAAACTGAGATGTGGTAGCCGAATTTCAGGATCAACAGAAAAAGCAGCCGTTCTTCTTTAGTACAAAGATGCAATAGTCAACAAAGTACTGGAGTGAACAGGAAAAGAAGCAAGTGAAGAACTTATTTTACTATTGTAATTTTATATTGTTTTTCACTTGTACACTTGGTAATATATAAACCAAGAAGAAGCTAGTAATTAGAGAGAGATTTTCCAGAGCTGTTAAGAAATATCTTGAGAGAAAATTCATCTAGTTTGTACTAGGATGCAGCTGTGATCAACATTGTTGAACACAGATTTTCTAATATACTATCTCTGGTGGAACAACAAATCCACCAGAAAAGTTTTTAAAGTTTGTTGTGTTCTTTACATTTTGTGTTTGAATATATATCTGTCTGCATTAGCTCAAAGCAATTCATACACTTGTTCATCTAGAACACACTGCTTTAATAAACTTCTCAAAACCTGAAAAAGTTTTGAGATTTACATTCAACCCCCCTTCTGTAAATCTCATTGTTAGTCCTCTAGGAATAACAATTGGTATCAGAGCAAGCTCTTGACACACAAAGAGTTTAAAGATCTTGGAATCTAACAAAGATGAGTAAGAAGGATATTGGAGTAAAGATCCCAGTTCTTGACAAAGACAGTTATCACCACTGGAAGGTGAAAATGCACCTTCATCTACTCTCCCAAGATGAAGGTTATGTAAACTGCATTGAGAATGGTCCTCACATTCCCCACAAAGTAGCCACAGTTGCTACGGCCACAATTGCTGTTGGTCAATCCATTCCAAAACCTAGAGCAGAATGGACAATGGAAGACACAGAAGAAGTCCACAAGGATAAGAAGGCTATGAACATTTTGTTTAATGGTCTTGACAAGGATATGTTTGATAATGTGATAAATTGTTCAACTGCCAAAGAGGTTTGGGACACAGTTCAGTTGCTGTGTGAAGGTACAGAACAAGTAAAAGAGAACAAAATGCAGCTTCTCATTCAACAGTATGAGTACTTTCATTTTGAAGAGAATGAATCTTTAAATGACACATTTAATAGATTCCAAAAGCTGTTGAATGGACTGAAGCTGTATGGTAGAGTGTACCAGGTGAAGGATTCAAATCTTAAATTTTTGAGATCCTTACCAAAGGAATGGAAACCCATGACTGTTTCCTTAAGAAACTCTCAGGATTATAAGGACTTTACTCTTGAAAGATTATATGGAATCTTGAAGACTTATGAACTAGAGTTGGAACAGGATGAGGTATTGGAGAGGGGGAGAAAGAAAGGAGGTTCAGTTGCATTGGTAGCTGAAAATGAGAAAGAATGCAGAAAAGAAACTGTGAGATCTACATCAAGCTCCAAAGATGGTGTAAGAAATCCAGAATCAGACAAGGGTAAAGAGCAAGTTGCTGAAAATGAAGACAACTCCAGTCAAGATGACTCTGATGGTATTGATGAGCATCTTGCATTTCTGTCCAGGAGATTTGCAAAGATGAAGTTCAGGAAAAACACTAGAGCCACTAAACCCTATAAGAACATGGTGGACAAATCCAAGTTCAAGTGTTTTAATTGTGGTATAAGTGGACACTTTGCAAGTGAGTGCAGAAAGCCAACCTCTGAAAAGAAGAAATTTGAACAAGTAGATTACAAAAAGAAATATTTTGATCTACTCAAACAGAAGGAAAGGGCTTTCATCACTCAAGAAAAGGACTGGGCAGCTGATGGAGATGAAGAGGATGAAGATGTGGATTATGTCAACCTTGCTCTCATGGCTGATTCTGAAGAAAACGAAGTTAGTTCATCATGCAATCAGGTAATCACTACTGATTTAACACAGCTTACTAAAGAAGAGTGCAATGATGCTTTCAATGACATGTCTACTGAATTGTATCATTTGCGTGTGTCTCTTAAATCTCTTGCTAAAGAAAATAGTAGGATCAAAGAGAACAATCTGTTTTTAAGTAATAGAAATACTGTGTTAGAAAATAAGTTGATTGACCTAGAGAAAACCAAATTGCATTGTATATCTGTTGAAAATGAACTAGCTGAATCTGTTAAGAAAGTAGAAATACTTTCCAATCAATTAGAGAAAGAGCAAGAGGTGATTAAAGCCTGGAAAACATCTAGGGATGTAAGTGCTCAAATTGCCAAAGTCCAAGGAATTGAATCATTCTGTGAAACTGCCTGGGATAAAAATAAAAAGAAACTGGAATTAATTGATGGACTGTCAACGGATGTGGAATCAACGGATGATGAAAGTTATCCGTTGAAGGAAGAAAAGGAACATCCGTTGAAGGTTCCTCAATTAAAACAGGCAGATGTTTCTAAAAGAGAAAATCTAAAGAAACTCAACAAAAAGTTTGGTTCAACTTCAAAGAACTTTGTCAAAGAAGGAGCAAGCACATCCAAAGATGTCAGAAAGGTGAATGTAGGGCACATGACCTTAGAACAGTTAAACAATAGGCTCAAGATGGTTGAGGATAAAAAGGAATCCAAAAGGAAATCCAACAGAAATGGGAAGGTAGGAGTTAACAAACATAACAATTACACACCTGACAAGTATGCTCCTAGAAAAAGCTGTGTGCATTGTAGTAGTGTTAATCATCTATCTGCTAACTGTAAATCTATTAAGAAATCTCCCATAACTGTACCCTCTTCCATGCCTAACATGTCTGTATCACCTCTACATGCTATGCCTGTTATGTCTCAACAAAATCCTTATGCACATTTTGCAAACATGCCATATTTTAACAATCCTTATCTTGCTGCATTCAGTATGCCTCAAATGCCATACAATATGCCAATGTGGAATAACATGTATGCACAATCCATGCCTAATAATTCTATAAATGTGATGGATAATGTTGTGACTAACCCTACACCTCAACCAACCACATCTAAGACCAAGGTTGACTCAAACTCACCTAAGTCTAAAGATGCAGGAGGAATGAAGTCTAGGAGAAAGGCTAACAAGAATGGACCCAAGGAAACTTGGGTACCAAAATCAAATTGATTGATTTTGTGGTGTGCAGGAAAATAGAAGAAATCTATGGTACTTGGACAGTGGCTGTTCAAGACACATGACTGGAGATTTCTCCCTGCTCACAGAGTTTAAAGAGAGAGCTGGCCCCAGCATAACCTTTGGAGATGACAGCAAAGGGTTTACTATGGGATATGGCTTGATTTCAACAAGGAATGTCATCATTGAAGAAGTTGCATTAGTTGATGGTCTCAAGCACAACTTACTGAGTATCAGTCAACTATGTGATAGAGGGAATACAGTTTCCTTCAATTCTGAAGCCTGTGTTGTCACTGGTAAGGAAGACAACAAAGTGGTTCTAACTGGAGTTAGAAAAGGAAATGTGTACTTAGCTGACTTCAACTCTACAGATGCAGAATCTATTACTTGTCTCTTCAGCAAAGCAAGTTCAGTTGAGAGTTGGCTATGGCACAAGAAGCTATCCCATTTGAATTTCAAAACAATGAATGATCTAGTCAAAAAGGACTTAGTAAGAGGAATTCCTCTTGTTGAATTCTCAAGGGATGGTCTGTGTGATGCTTGTCAGAAAGGCAAACAAAGGAAAGCATCATTTCAGAAGAAGCTTGAAACAACAATTGATGAACCATTACAGCTGCTACATATGGATTTGTTTGGACCAGTCAATGTATTGTCAATAGCAAGAAAAAGATATTGCTTAGTGATTGTAGATGATTTCTCTAAGTTCTCATGGGTCTGTTTTCTTGGATCAAAGGATGAAGCAAGTGAAATCATTATCAATCACATCAGGCAAGTCAACAATCATCCTGACTTGAAGGTTAGAAATATCAGGAGTGACAATGGAACTGAGTTCAAGAATTTGACATTAAGGCTGTTCTGTGAAGAAAATGGAATCATGCATGAGTTCTCAGCTCCAAGAACACCTCAGCAAAATGGGGTTGTTGAAAGAAAGAACAGATCTTTAATTGAAGCTGCCAGAACAATGCTTGAAGAATCAAAGTTACCAACATATTTCTGGGCTGAAGCTGTTAATTGTGCCTGCTTCACTCAGAATATTTCTTTGATCAATCAAGCTAAAGGCATGACTCCTTATCAGTTGTTCAAGAGAAGAAAACCAACTCTAAACTTTCTTCATGTCTTTGGATGTAAATGCTTTATACTGAGGAATCAATCTGACCATAAAGGGAAGTTTGATGCAAAGGCTGATGAAGGAATATTTGTTGGTTATTCAGCTGGAAAATCTTATAGGGTCTACAATCTAAGAACCAACATTGTTATGGAATCTGTGCATGTTGTGTTTGATGATAAAAAGATTGATGGACTAACAGATGAGGGACATAATGAGAGACTCAAATTTGACAATATTGAGATATATTGTGATGATAGTGAAGAGGAGACTGATGGAGATGACACTTCAAAAGGGATTCAAAACATGCCCCTGGATAATGCACAAAATACTGCATCCATTGATAGAAGCAATGCAGTATCCGTTGAAAGACATAGTGCACCATCCGTTGAAGTACAAAATGAAGCATCCGTTGATCATAGTTCATCAACGGATAATCGATTTACATCATCAGTTGATAGAACTCCAAGTTCCCTGCAAAGGACCAACAACTCAGGGGGAGTTTCAACTAGTCAACACTCTGTCTCACATCATGACAATACTGAGGCCACCTCATCTAGAGCACATCTTCCACCACAAAGGAAATGGACCAAGAATCATCCCTTTGAACTGATCATTGGTGATGCATCATCTAAAGTGCAAACAAGAAGAGCTACTCAAGATGAATGTCTGTACAGTAGTTTTCTATCTCAGGAGGAACCTAAGAAAGTGGAAGAAGCTCTATTGGATCCAGATTGGATATTAGCTATGCAGGAAGAGCTAAACCAATTTGAGAGAAACCAAGTTTGGAAGCTGGTACCCAAACCAAAGAACAAGAGTCCTATTGACACAAAGTGGGTATTCAGAAACAAGATGGATGAAAATGGCATTATCATAAAGAATAAAGCCAGACTGGTTGCTAAAGGCTATTCTCAGCAAGAGGGAATAGATTTTGATGAAACATATGCTCCTGTTGCAAGACTTGAAGCCATCAGAATATTTCTAGCCCATGCAGCCCATGCCAATTTCAAAGTCTATCAAATGGATGTCAAGAGTGCATTTCTAAATGGGAAATTAGAGGAAGAAGTCTATGTAAGTCAACCTCCAGGATTTGAAGATCCAAATTTTCCAGACTATGTGTATTATCTGTTGAAAGCACTCTATGGACTGAAGCAAGCACCTAGAGCCTGGTATGAAACCTTATCAAAATTTCTTTTGGAGAATCACTTCACTAGAGGTACTGTTGATAAAACTCTCTTCTTTAGGGATGTTAATGGCTCTAGTATACTTGTTCAAATTTATGTAGATGACATAATATTTGGCTCTATAGATGATAAACTTTGCAAAAAGTTTGCTAAGCTAATGCAAAGTAAATATGAAATGAGCCTAATGGGAGAACTAACCTATTTTCTTGGTTTACAAGTTAAACAAGTTAGTGATGGAATTTTCATTAGTCAAACTAAATATATTTATGATCTTTTAAAGAAGTTTGACTTAATGGAATGCTCATCTGCAAAAACTCCCATGGCCACTGCCACCAAACTTGAATTAAATAAGACTGAAAGGTCTGTGGACATTACAAGTTATAGAGGCATGGTTGGTTCACTTTTATATTTAACTGCTAGCAGACCAGATATAATGTTTGCTACATGTCTGTGTGCTAGATTTCAAGCTGATCCTAGGGAGTCTCACTTAATTGCTATCAAGAGAATTTTCAGATATCTCAAGGGTACACCAAATTTAGGAATTTGGTATCCTAGAGAATCTGGCTTTGATCTAATTGGTTATTCAGATGCAGACTATGCAGGTTGCAAAATAGACAGGAAAAGTACAACAGGCTCCTGCCAATTCCTGGGAAACAAGCTTGTATCATGGTTTAGCAAAAAGCAAAATTCAGTCTCTACTTCTACAGCTGAGGCTGAATACATTGCTGCTGGAAGTTGCTGTTCTCAAATGTTATGGATGAGGAATCAACTCCTTGATTATGGACTTCATGTTGATAGAATACCTATCTTTTGTGACAACACAAGTGCCATAGCCATAACAGAGAATCCTGTACAGCACTCAAGGACCAAGCACATTGATATCAAGTACCACTTCATTAGGGAGCATGTCATGAATGGTACAGTGGAACTACATTTTGTTCCAAGTGAACAACAAATTGCTGACATATTTACCAAGCCACTTGATGAATCAACATTCACAAGATTGGTAAGTGAGCTAGGTATGCTTAATTACTCTTAAAATTCATGTCTTCTTTGCAATTTGATGAGAAGCCTGAAATATATTAGTTGCTAGAACAAATTTGACTTTTAACAAAGTTTATTCCATCAACGGATGTTCCCTATCCGTTGAAAGTCAAAATTGCTCTATCAACGGATATTCATTATCCGTTGAAAGACAAGTATATCTCTGGAACTTTTATCCGTCAACGGATAAAGCTGAAGTACCTTTCAACGGATGACAATTTACATTATCCGTTGAAATGTCACATCAGACGTTTGAGGTGTTTCACAGCCGTTGATTCTATTTTCTTAACCGTTGATACCATACATACATCTGTATGTATTGGTTTTAAAGGTAGTTATTAGAATACTTACAGTTTATTCTTAAACGGCTGAAATTCACTAACACCTACTTATTGATTAATCCTTTATTTATTTCTTTTTCTTTGAAAGCATATAAGCCCTTCTGATTGTTCATTATTACTTTACGCTTTCTTAGAATTTCAAGCATTTACCATTTTCTCTCTGCAAAACCTTCAAGTTATTCTCTGCAATTTCTACTCACAACAATGGCACCAGTCGTGAAGATTATGTCTCAATCTGGGTTCATCTACGAGAAAAACAATTTCATAGCTCTGGTAGAAAAGAATGAAGCCCACTCAGATTATCACAAAATGATGGACTTCATCAAAAACTGTAAACTTAGCTATGCAATGCTGGAAGCCCCAACGATTTTCTGTGAAGTAGTTGAGGAGATTTGGACAACTGCTGAGTTCAACTCCATGGATATGACTATCTCCTTCACTCTCAAAGGTAAAAATCACTGTATTAACTGTGATGACTTACAAGCATGTTTTAAATTACCTGAGAACAATGCCATGACACCACACACTGATAGTGATGTATCCAGCATGTTAGATTCCATAGGTTACTCTCTTAACTCTGCTAATTTAGGGGGTATTAGACGAAAAGGCCTTAGGAAAGAATGGAGTTTTCTTGGGGATGCCTTCATAAAGGTTTTCTCTGGGAAAATTAGTAATTTTGATGCCATAACTTCATCTCTTGTTAATATGTTCTATATGCTTGTTTCTGATAGGTACTTTAACTTTAGCAACTATGTGATGCTAGAATTAGGTACTAGATTAGGTAACAAAGCTAATAGACCTAATAACATCTATTATGCTAGATTCTTTATGTTATTGGCTAACCATGTTGATGAAGGTTTAGTCATAATCAATGAGAATAATAAACTCAAGTGCTGGGCACAAGAGAAAAGAGTTCTTGCAGACTTGAAGAGAATGGATCTAAACAGCAGTGTGCAATTGGTATATTTACCAATCATGAATGCACCCCAGGTAGGTGAGGTAATTGCTTCTACAACTCCTACTTCTTCCAACCCCTCTATTTCTTTATCTTCTAGTGTGGCCATGAAATCTGTGTCAATGCCCCAACAGATTTCTACCAAGGTCACCAAATCTAAACTTTCAAAATCCAAGACAAAGAAAACCACCTCTGTTGTTTCTCAAAAGACAACAGTTGTAACAACAACCATTAACCCTGAGGGAAGTGAACAGGGTGTGAGTGGTGAGGGGAGGGGTGAACATCAAAGAAACCCCCAGGATAAGGAAGGAGAGTTGAGTGCTTCCCAAGCTAGCCAAGCCCCAGTTTCTCAAAAAGCTGTGGTGGTTGAAAAGGTTTCTAGCACATCCCTAGTAGCATCCTCCCAAAAGGATGTTACTATTGAAAAGAGTTCCCAACCAGGAACACAGAACAAAAGAGGGAGGGACACTAAAGCCAAACACTCACCTACAAAAGCTTTTATTAGAAGGAAGAAGGCTAGAACCCAATCTTCTACACAGGGTGCACACACTGCACAGATACATCCATCTGTCTCTGTGCCTTCTCAAACTCAGTTTGATGTGACTCCAATAAATGTGGAGTCACAGCCCCATTCTCTCACAATAACTACACATCAATCACCAAATACTTCTTCACCATCTCTGGATGTGGATATGTTATTCCCATCAATTCCTGATTCTCCCTCTTTACAACTCAGGGAGGAGCCCCACTCAAATACAGGTGATCATCATCTTTTAGATGATTTGTTGGATCACCCGCAAATTCTTTCAGATATAATTGAAGGATCTGTATCAACACATATCAAATCAATCTATACAGATTCAACAAGTATATCACTTTCAATTTCATCTTCTTTTCCTTCTTCAACGGATATCACTCATCCGTTGACAAGTGGTTGCTCTTCAACGGATAAGCTTAACAGCAGTTATCCGTTGATAACAACAGTTTCAACTTCAACGGATATTCCACATCCGTTGATAGTCTCTACACAAATAACTGAAATGATTCCAAGTGTAGAAGACATGAATACTGTGCAATCACTTTTAGGATTGAGGGCAGGGAGTGAAAATTTGAGTGAGAGGCTGGGTTGCTCCCAGGCAAAAGGAGAGATTGAGAGCACAAAAATGCATGCTATTTCTTCCAGCATGGCAAAAGTCAGTGAGTGGAGTACCACCTTAGAAGGTGAAGGTGAGGGAGTGAGATGTGTGAGCCAGGGGGAGCCCCTGATGCAAGAACATAGAGAAAAAGAGAGAAAAGCAGGTACAGTTGATACAAGGGTGGAACCAGCCATTGCTCATGAGTCAATGATTGTGGATGATGCTGAAAAGGAAAGACAATTTCAGCAACATTACAAAGCTGTAATTGATAACATTTCCTTGGATGCTGACACTTTTACTCATCCTGTGACAGCCTATCAACTGTTGGCTGCTCAGGGCAATGAGGAGGCAGAGAGGACACTACATCTAGTGCACTCAACAGAATCTCTTCAAAGGGATAAAGCTGCTATTAACAGGATGCCTTCTACAGCTGGTGAGCCATCTGAGGAATTTGGAGTAAATTCTGATGATGATGACTCTATTTCTTCTGATGGAAGCATGAATATAGGGGGAGATGAAGACCCTAATTCCATTCCTAATCTACCTGAATGGGCCTTGACTAAGGAGCATAGAACAGGTGAATTCAATGTCCACTTGGTCAAACAAATCATCACTATTCAACAGGCCATTCAGAACACTTCAAATGCAAATATCAAGGCTATCCTCCAAGCTCACCTGGACTCACTGCATCTCATGAAGTTGCAGAAAGTAAAGCAAGATATGAGTCTAGATGATCTCAGGAAAGATATTGCTGACTTGAAATCCTTCACTTCAGAAAAATTGGATTCAGTCATGCCCTATGGTACTTTGCAGGACTTGGTTTCGAGATTGAAAAAGGAATCAGTTACTGAACAAAGGCTGGCCAAGTTGGAAGACAGAGTTCAAGGAATTGAAGATTCTGTGGCCACCCTTCTTCTCAACCAACAATCTCAAACCAATCTCCTAATGCAGCTGGCAAAAGCACAAGGCTTGACCCCTCTCCTTGATGATAACAAAAAGGGGGAGAATAAAAGGGAAGGGGAAGGAGAGCCCTCTACAAAGATTCAGATATCTAAAGTGCTAGTTCCTGCCATCACTACCTCTCCAATCATTCAAATCAAGGGAAAACCTGATGGAATTGATTTGATTCAGCTAGCAGCAGCTGAAATACAAATGAAAGAACAATGGAGGAGAATTGATGAAAGGTTGCAATTGGTGTTTGGTTCTACACAAAATAAATCAACATCTGTGAAATTTAGCACAAAGATTGAACCAATCAACATGGAGCTCAAGCCAGTAGGGAGAAATAAGGTTGGAGAGACTTCTTTCAAGAATTTAAAACCTATGGTTCTAAAGCCTAACACTAGATCCAGTATGGACTCCACAAAGAATCCCCTAGACTTTGCTCAGATGCAGGAAGTAGACTTTCCTCTTCCAAAACCTGATGGAGACAAAGTTCTAAGTGCAAGCATCATAAAGAAGAAGGAGACCAAGGACAAGGGTGAGAGAATGGACATGGCCTTTATCTATAGAGAGGGAAAGAGTATCTGTGTGATGCAAGGACATCCCAAATTTCTAAAGGCCAAAAGGGAAGAAACCAGAAGGTTGAAGAAAGAAGCTGTAAAACTCAAGGCTGACAAAAGAGCACAAGCAAAGCTTGAAAAACAGCTAAAGTCAAGCCAAGTTGAAGAAATGAAAGGAATTGAAGTCAGGGGTGAAGAAAAGATTGCTAACTTAGATGAGGTTCTTGGGAGCATATTTGGTGAAAATATGGAAGAAAGAGAGGAATGGCAGAAGGGAAACAGAAGAAAGGCCAAGGCACACAGAAGGAGTGAAGATAACCCTGAAGATACCAAATCTATATCTAAACCACTACCTTCCATACCTAAACCTTTTGTTGCTGATCCCTCTATAAATATCCATGGTGAACCAATCATTCCAAAAGAGGAACCTATTGATTGGGACAACATCACATTGCCTACCTTTTTAACCACTCTACCACTACCAAAGAAACAGAAAAGAAAATCTAAATCTACACCTCCCCTAACCTCTAAGAAATTCACTCAAAAACAAAAACCTAACCCTAAGACACCCATTTCTAAAGATGATTATGTTCACATCTGTGACATAAAAGAAGCTTCAGACATTAATCTCTATCTGGATGAGCTGGAGGAAGTAAGGGGAATAGCTGCCTACAGACAGCTACCAGAGAGATTGGTTTTCAGATATAAGGGAGCTGGGGAAAGAACATGGCCTCTCTACAGGATTCTAAATGAAGGCTACTCTACCTTGATCAGAGTCTTTTCAGCCATCAAAAAGGATTCTGGCTTTACCAGAACAGCCAAGACTGAAATTCTCAACAAGATTGCCAACATAAGGAAGACTTGGAGGGAACCAAATGCTTTGCCCAGAACCTTACTCATACAAGAAAGGGGAACTAAAATTCACAAATCACCTCATTGGTTGATGGAATTTAGAGATGACAAAGGAGTCAGAAGATTTTTCAGACTTGAAGACCAACTCAAGATTGCCAGCAATGAAACTCTCAAAGAAATGCAATCTAAGTTGGATATCAGTGATGAAGATGAAGCTGAATTCTTCAGACAACTCCAACTCCAATTTGAGGAAAATGACAAAGGGCTAGGAAAGAAAACCAGGGAACAAAGAAGAAAATAATGATTTGCTCAGGCTAGAGGAGCACCCTTGGAAATACTGTAAATCTTCAATTACCTCCTAGTACATACACTTTTGCAGCACTTTTATATTTCTACTTAGTTTCAATTCAAATATTTGTTAAGTGTTTTGTTATCATCAAGTTAACCCTGAATTTATGCCTACAATTCTTATAGACATAAATAGGGGGAGATTGTTAGGAATATATGTGCATTAGTTTGATGATATGTTTAACAAAATACTTAAGTAGAAATTTAGTGTCAGTAGCCTCAACGGATAAGACCACTTTGGCTATCCGTTGATGGTGTAGCTTTACTTAGAAATAAGTCTAGTATTGTAGCATATTTCAGTCTCTGTATTTAAAATGTAATTCTTAGAAGTTGAGAGAAACTATAAGTCATGTTGACTACTAGATGATATGCAGATAGGAAGGCCAATTGTAAATATTTCATGCCTTGTAATTTTGTATTAATGAAGTGGTATCAACGGATGACTTAAAGACCTTCAACGGATGAGAAGCTAAGCTTCAACGGATGTCTCTAAAGCTTCAACGGATAACATCCTTCAACGGATGAGAGCATCAACGGATAAATGCATCAACGGATGAAAGCTTCAACGGATAACATCCTTCAACGGATGAAGTCATTAACGGATGAAAGCTTCAACGGATGTTCTGCTAATTAGCCGTTGATAAGTGGTAGTTGTACCTACAGACAGAGGCACATGGGTTGACAGAGAAAACTGAGATGTGGTAGCCGAATTTCAGGATCAACAGAAAAAGCAGCCGTTCTTCTTTAGTACAAAGATGCAATAGTCAACAAAGTACTGGAGTGAACAGGAAAAGAAGCAAGTGAAGAACTTATTTTACTATTGTAATTTTATATTGTTTTTCACTTGTACACTTGGTAATATATAAACCAAGAAGAAGCTAGTAATTAGAGAGAGATTTTCCAGAGCTGTTAAGAAATATCTTGAGAGAAAATTCATCTAGTTTGTACTAGGATGCAGCTGTGATCAACATTGTTGAACACAGATTTTCTAATATACCATCTCTGGTGGAACAACAAATCCACCAGAAAAGTTTTTAAAGTTTGTTGTGTTCTTTACATTTTGTGTTTGAATATATATCTGTCTGCATTAGCTCAAAGCAATTCATACACTTGTTCATCTAGAACACACTGCTTTAATAAACTTCTCAAAACCTGAAAAAGTTTTGAGATTTACATTCAACCCCCCTTCTGTAAATCTCATTGTTAGTCCTCTAGGAATAACACTATAGTTTACATCTTCGGTACTTTCAGCAGAAACTTAAAGTTATGATTTGTTCGTTTTAACGGAATTACGTTTACGATCGGAGTTTCGTTTACGCCCTAAATCTTTATAAAACCACCAACAATCATCATATCATCATCAACACACAAACTCCTATCAAGAACATCATATTATTGAGGCAACAATAATCAACCTTAAATCTACTTAGCCAAACATCAAGATTTCAACAACATCACCTCTAAAACTAGGTTTACAACTACATACTAAATGGATCTTGAAATTGAATCTTAAATAAAGTTGGGTCAAAGATTTTTACATTTCTTAAAAGCTTGAGATGTGTTCTTGAGGATGGTGGAGTCTTGGAAGTGCTTGGTATGATTTTTGGAACCTAAAACTACCATTGAAATCAAGAAACGAAAGAAGAGTTACTATTCATACTATTCACTAGTAACTTTCTTAATTTTATTTCACCCATCAAACCTTGATAAAAAGAGATCAAAGAATTTTATTACCTTATTTTGGTTGTTAGGAAACTTGAGAATTAATGGGATCACATGTGCTAGCTTCCTTAGCACACTATTTGGCTAGCTTGCTTGATCATCCTATGTTTAGCTCACTATTTGATAAAGTAACCATGGTTACTTTCTTACCATGGTTAGTTAGTGCGTTACGTTTATTTAATCGTTTACGCGTTCGCTCGGTCGCTTAAGCGTTTTCGTAATACTTACTCGTAAATGGTTCGCGACGTAATTCCTTTCGTATTTATTCCTTATATTTTAAATTATCGTACTTGGATATAAATCCGTAGGGTTTTAATCTTGTAATTATATTGTGATTCCCGTAATCCTCGATAAGTCGTAAATACGGTCGTTTTTCAAAGTTCGTTTTCTTCTAAAACTAATAGCGTTTACATACACTCATTTGGTACGTATAATCATAATATCAACTCTGAAACTCATTTTCTCATGCACTACATAATGTGGGCTCAAAAGTGTTTCCCGTTCTTCAGGGCTACTATTCATTAAACATTTTACAAGGTCTCAAAAATTCAAGTTATTACAATCTTCCCCTCTAACAAGGATTCCGTCCCGGAATCAATTAGTAAATACGTGGGGATATCTATTCCTCATTGCGTCTTCAAGTTCCCAAGTTGACTCCTCGATATTTTGATTCCTCCATAAGATTCTAACCAGCTTCACAGTCTTGTTTCTCAGCACTTGTTCTTTTTGGTCCATTATCCTTACTAGCTGCTCGATGTAGGTCAGGTCTGGTTGTAAATCTACCTGCTCGTATTCTATTACATGTCGTGCATCTGCATGGTACATCCTTAACATGGACACGTGGAACACGTTGTGCACTTGTTGCAGATTAGGAGGCAAGGCGAGCTCGTAAGCTAGAGGTCCTATTATCCTCAAAATTTCAAAGGGTCCTATGAACCTGGGACTCAGCTTCCCTTTCTTCCCAAATCTCGTCACTCCTTTCCACGGAGATACCTTCAATAGCACGGAATCTCCTACTTTATATTCCCTATCCTTCCTGGTCTGGTCGGCGTACTTCTTTTGTCTGTCCTGGGCTGCTACCAGTCTTTTCCTGATGAGTCCCACCATTTCCCTGGTCTGTTGGACTAACTCTGGTCCTAATATCTTGTGTTCTCCAACCTCATCCCAACATAGGGGAGAGCGACATCTCCGTCCATAAAGAGCTTTATACGGAGGCATTTCTATGCTAGCGTGATAGCTATTGTTGTAAGCGAATTCGATCAGGGGCAAGTGGTCATCCCAATTTCCTTTGAAATCAATGGTACATACTTGTAGCATATTTTCTGGGGTCTGAATAGTCCTTTCGCTTTGTCCGTTAGTCTGGGGGTGGTAAGCGGTACTCATGTTTAGTCTGGTGCCTACGCATTCCTGGAAGCTTCTCCAAAATCGAGAATTAAACCTTGGGTCTCTATCTGACACTATTGCTACAGGAACGCCGTGTCTCACTATAATTTCCTTCGAGTAAATGTCCACCAACTTGTCTACGGTGTACCTTTCATTGATTGGTAGGAAGTGCGCGGACTTGGTCAATCTATCTATGATAACCCATATGGCATCGTGATTGGTCTTTGTCCTTGGTAAGCCTGTCACAAAATCCATGGCTATATGCTCCCATTTCCATTCCGAAATTTCCAGGGGTCGTAATAGTCCACTAGGTCGCTGATGTTCAGCCTTCACTCTCTGGCATGTCAAGCACTTGCTGACCCACTCTGCTACTTCTCTCTTCAAGTTAGGCCACCAATAATATTCCTTAAGGTCACGGTACATCTTCGTACTTCCTAGGTGGATTGAATATCTGGAGATGTGCCCTTTGTGCAGAAGCTCATCCTTTAACTCTTGCACATTTGGAATCCAAATTCGGGACGCATACCTCATGATCCCTTTCACGTCCTTCTCGCATCTCACTTCTTCACCGGTCAATGTTCCTCTTTCTTCACTCATCTTCTTTTCCTGACATACTCGTATCTTTTCAGTCAGCTCCGGTACTAGCTTAATCTCAAATAATCCTTTCGTTCTCTTACCGATCATTCTCACGTCAATTTCCATCTTCTCGAATTCTTTAATTAGCTCCTTCGATGTCATTATCATCTTGAGTCTTTCCTTCCTACTAAGGGCATCAGCCACCACATTGGCTTTACCCTGGTGATACAAAATTTCACAGTCGTAGTCTTTTATCAACTCTAACCATCTCCTCTGTCTCATGTTCAGTTCCTTCTGAGTGAAAATATATTTGAGGCTTTTATGGTCAATGTAGATCTCGCATTTCTCACCATATATGTAGTGTCTCTAAATTTTTAGGGCAAACACTATGGCTGCTAATTCTAGATCATGCGTCAGGTATCTGCTTTCATACTCCTTCAATTGCCGATAGGCATACGCTATAACTTTTCCGTGCTGCATCAGTACACATCCTAATCCTTTAAGCGATGCGTCGCTGTATATCACAAACTCTCCCTTTCCATCGGGAAGAGCGAGCACTGGTGCTGACACCAGCCTCCTTTTTAGCTCTTGAAAATTCTCCTCACATTTCTCTGTCCATACAAACTTTTCTGTTTTCCGGGTAAGTCTAGTCAGTGGACCGGCTATCTTAGCAAAATCTTGCACGAATCTTCGGTAATATCCTGCTAAACCCACAAAACTCTTAACCTCTGTTGGGGTAGTTGGTCTTTCCCAATTGGATACCGCCTCTATTTTGGCAGGGTCAACTAAAACTCCTTTGCTACTCACCACATGTCCTAAAAAAAGTACTTCTCTTAACCAAAACTCGCATTTTGAGAACTTGGCATACAATTTCTCATTCCTCAAGATTTCTAAGACTATCCTCAAATATCCTGCATGTTCTTGCTCTGTCTTTGAGTAGATCAGAATATCATCTATAAAAACTATCACACATATATCCAGGTACTTTTTGAACACTCTGTTCATCAAATCCATAAAGGCTGCGAGTGCATTGGTTAACCCAAACGACATGACTAAGAACTCATAGTACCCATACCTAGTGCGAAAAGCAGTCTTCGGTATATCTTCCGATTTGATTTTCAACTGCTGATATCCTGTTCTCAAATCTATTTTGGAAAAATGTACAACTCCCTTGAGTTGGTCGAATAGGTCATCAATCCTGGGGAGAGGGTACCTATTCTTAATAGTCAGCTTATTCAACTCTCGATAGTCTATGCATAATCTCATACTGCCATCCTTTTTATTTACGAACAGTACTGGCGCTGCCCATGGCGACACACTGGGTCTCATCATTCCATTATCTAATAACTCTTGCAGTTGAGAAGCTAGTTCCTTCATCTCAACTGGGGCTAGCCTATATGGGGCCTTGGATACTGGTGCCGTTCCTGGTGTTAATTCTATAGCGAATTCTATTTCCCTGTCAGGTGGGTAAGTTTTCTGGAAACACATCCTCGAATTCATTTACTACGGGTATGTCCTGTATATTAGGGACTTCCTTCGTGGTATCTACCACATAAGCCAAATATGCCTCGTTACCCTTCCTTAACAACCTTTTTGTCTGTAGCATGGTCAGAAATTTCTGGTTCTGTCGTTGACCTTCTAAACACTACTTCATTTTCCTTTTGCACTCTTATCGTTACCCTCTTCCGTTCACAATCTATTTGCGCTCCGTTACTGGATAACCAATCCATTCCTAGAATTACATCAAATTCTCTTAACGCAAATGGAATTAGGTCAACCTCGAAGACCTTCCCTTCTAATTTCAACTTGCACTTAGGGTGTACTTGATTTACAGAAATTATTTCTTTGTTTGCTATTTCCACTTGTAATATCTCACGTAAGGGTATGGCATTAAGTTTTAACTTTTTAGCAAAATCTTGAGATATAAATGACTTGGTTGTTCCAGAATCAAATAGGAAATTTGCATGTTCAGAATTTAATAAAAGAGTACCTGCTATCACATCAGTGTTTCGGACAACATCCTGAACAGTCATGTTGAAGGTCCTAGCAGTTGGGGTTCGGTTGGATGCAGCTCTGCTCATCCCTGAGGCTAGGGGCTTCAATGTCGGGCAATCCTTTCTCATGTGCCCTACCTTTCCACATTGGAAACACGTTACATTGGGTCGGGTGCAGTTGTTGGCAAGGTGTCCGACTTGGTCACACATGTAACATTTTAGAAGGGCTCTTGCCTGGGTACACACTCCAAGGTGTCTTCTCCTACAGGTTTGACACTCCGGTATTGGGGCGCGGGGTTGGCTATAAAATATGGCCCTAGATTATCCGCCGCCCTGGCCAACACTCTCACTCGGGACCTTTCTGAATTTGGGGCCTCATGCAGGTTGGGACGCCACTCCCCTAACGAACCTGCTTGGAAGGCTCCTGTTCCCGGTTCCTATCTCTTGGCTTCCTATCTTCCTCTTCCTATTTTCCTTTTCCTTCACACTCTGCTCACTGCCAACTTCAACAATCGAGGCTTTCAGCACTAAGGTGGCATAGTATGTCAGCTCTAACACCGCCACTCGGTTTTGGATACACTATTTCATACCAAGCTGAAACCTTCGCGCTTTCTTCTCTTCGGTATTCACAAACTCAGGCACAAATCTCGACAACTCAGTAAATTTGGCCTCATATTCTGCTACAGTCATCTTATCATGTTTCAACTCCAGAAACTTAATCTCCATCTGGGTCTCCATAAACCTAGGGAAATACTTGTCTAAGAACAGTCGGGTAAATCTATCCCATGGGATCACAACATCAGTCTCTAGGTTTCGTTTGGACTCCCACCAGTAGTTAGCTTCTCCTTTCAGCATGTAAGAAGCAAAAATAGTCTTGTGTCATTCCTCAACACCTAGTATCTTGAAGGACTTTTCTATCTCTTTGAGCCAGGCCCGTGCTTCAACGGGGTCGGCAGATCCTAGAAACTCTGGAGGTTTGAGAGATTTGAAGGCCCTAAAGGCAGTGGCTGCAGTCTGTTGGGCAGTATGTGGCTGTGGTGGAATAGGCTGTTGGTTCATATTTGCTCTTAACAGTTCCATAAATTCATTCATGGGGTTCCCTCCATGATGGGTATCCTCAGCCTCTTCTTCTACATAATCTTTTTCATCATATTCATTATAGTCTATGTCCTCTTCACTGTCTTCATTCACTACAGGGTTAGGTTCATTCCATTGTTGGTTAACAGATTCTGCGGGTTGTGCCTTGGTTTCCCTTCTACGGGGTGGCATTGTTCTGATAATGAAAATTTGTCAATATAGTTGTAATTATAACAGTTGGATTAATTTATTCATATGTAAGCATGTCGCTCATTATCTAGCATGTTTTCCCCTTTTTTTTAAAGTGCAATAATATGGACATCCATTTTTTAATAACTGCTTAGATATATATTTTGTAACGTCTCCTACTTATATCTTGGGGGACAAAATAACTAGTTAAGTTCATACATTCCTGATTACAATACATTACTACTTGTCCTGAATACTGAAATGCAAATATATAAGCCGTGTAGCCTGAAGGGCTGGGAATGCTATCTACTACTAGCTATCCTATCAAAATTGGTGACAAGTCACCCAGCCTTCTTCAAGGTCCATATCTAGTCACTAGTCCCTCAGGCACTGTCACTGCGCGTGAGGTCACGCACCCTCCTCATCACCCCTGCCAACATCAACTCTGCATCAACTACCGGGATGTATCCTCCAATCGCTGTCATCCTCATCTGAATCCTGGTATGGAGCTCGATCCCATCGATCTCTTTGTGGGCTATGGCTGGGAAAGCAACTCTGAAATCCCCTGGGTATCCTAGTCTGACGGCTCTCTCAGCTGTCAAGGCCTGGCGTAACTCCGCAATGCAAGCAGATGTCGCGGTAATCTCAGCGTTAAGCTGAGCCACCGTCCAGTCGTGTACAGCTACATGTATGGTCGTCGGGGGTGGTAGAGGTGAATCTGGGTCGCTAGAGGATATATCGTAAGCCTCGTAGACCTGCGCATATATCCCATCCTCGTCATCATTATCAGTATAGGGCATAGGGCTCTGAATCCCTGGAGGTGGGGTAGGAGAGCGAATAGTCGGGTGAGAGTATATCTCTACATCCCTCCAGCCTACGCCATCTCCCTGGGTCATCTCAACGCCATTAGCTATGGGGACAGGAAGGTCAGTCTCCTCCTCTGGGACATCCTCAGTAGGGTCATCATCTGAATCATCAATGGGTGGGTTATCTGGCTTGGGAGTAGGGTCACGCTCAGGAATCATAACATCCTCAACAGGGTCAACCTCTCTCATAGGCTCCACTGGTACCTGACACAATAGGCAAGGTGTTACTAACTTAGAGTCGGAATTCCCTTGAGGGTAAAACTGTCAAGACTACCCGTGTAGCCCAATGATGAACTCGACTTGAGTTCTAATTGATTATTTTATTATTTCTATGTCTACATATTTTATATCCTATCGTTTCCAAGATTTGATAACCTAAGGCTCTGATACCATTTCTGTGGCGCCCCGAAATCCGGGGTCAGGAATCTCGGAGGCCACACCATCTAAACTACTACAACCACATAACTCACACTACAATATATAAATACTCACGCTTCACGACCCCACACTTAACATACACATACACACATACTTACAAGTTATTGTCTTGGAAATGAACCATTCATAACTAGAGTAATTCAACCATCAAGTGATAATTATTACAACCCAAAAGTGATTAAGTCTTATCGGGGAGTAACCTTTAAGTAAGGCTAGTCCGTCGGACAAATATACATTTTTTTTATTACCTTACATAAGTCATACATATAAAAATGCCGAACTAAAAACAACTGAAAACTAATCCAGCTTATTTGGACTACCTGTGGGACAGCACCAAACAATCTACTATAACAGCTGGCCATTTCCTACCCATTTCCTGGCTGTGGTTCTCATGGCAGGCATCTTGATTCACTGTTGTGTTGTGTCAATTTAAGAAAACAAGTGTGAGCTATAATGCCCAGCATAATAATGTACAGTATGAAAATGACTGTATGATAACTTACGTAAAACATCATATATGATAATTATATTTTATTCGAAAATACTTTTCCTTGGTGATACACACCTTCTTATGAAAATAATTCTTTAGGGGATTTTATTATCCTACGAATACCTTAATTAGTAAACCCGGCACCTAGGCTTGGGTTACGGTATTGCATCACAATTCCAATTGGAAGAATTTGGACACTCGTTGGAGCCATCATATACGATGATCAGTCCTAATACGATAATAGTAACCTTTTCTACTAGTAGAAGGACGGAACCCTCGTATCCCGGTTATCATCCTTGCCGCATTCGGGCTTCGTGTCCCATTTTTGGGTATACACATACTTCACAAGTTCCTGAGTACACAGAGTACCTTCGCCTGCGGTACCTTTGGTAGTCCATCTAGCACACATAGTACCAGAATCTACCCCTTCCTTGTCATTTAAAAAGAATTCTATCAATCTCGAGAACTCGAACCACATCGAAGTTCCCCAAGTGTTTTGCTTGTTGATAGAAACAGTTTATTTTACTAAGTTATAAATGTATATATGTATGTACTTACTTCCGAGATTTTTGGAGGAAGTACTAGGGATGTGAGTTGACCTTTGTCAACATATAATTTAATAGGGGAAAAGTTTCTCCTTGAAACTATATTCAAAATATTAAATAAGTCGAGATAATATTTTCCGACGATCTGAAATATTCGAATGATTTTCCGAAGTCAGAAAGTATATTTTAAATCAGGATCTATGATTTTTAAATCAATAATAAACTCTTTAATAAATAATTACACGATAATCGATAAATAATTAAATCTCGAATGAGTTTACTCTTTAAAAGAATATTTAAAATAGTATTCCTCAACTAGT
This sequence comes from Apium graveolens, assembly GCF_009905375.1. Lineage (NCBI taxonomy): Eukaryota > Viridiplantae > Streptophyta > Magnoliopsida > Apiales > Apiaceae > Apium > Apium graveolens. The sequence goes on from NC_133653.1 coordinate 197,361,102, forward strand.
TTCTGCTTACGTAGTTAATAATCTTTAATGTTTAATCAGGTTTGAAATAAATAATCGTTGGAGTATACTACTCCCATAATAAAGGATTAGGTATATAGTATTTATTATTCGAACCATAAAATACAGTTGAGGGAATATGATCGTTGGGAAATCGTTTTAACAAAAGTTCGAGGTATTTTAATGTTTCGTAAGTGGACGTTAAGTCCCTTTAAAACGTACTATTATGGACTTGTAATCATCCTATAATATCACCGGAATTATTTCCGGGTTTTCATCTTAAAATCCCGACCGACTCTCGGTCTTATAATCATACATCACACTTAAAGCGGAAATTAAATATTTTACGATATATCCTTATCGTACAACATCGCTACATTATGCGAAAAATTCAATTACTACGTATCATGGCAAGCATGGTATTTATGCAATGATAGTAAAAAAATCCTTTCACAACACAACAGTAAAATAGAGTTGGGTTCGTAAAATTGCCTAGGTATTTCGAGGTGGAGGATGCTCTATGTTCCGCTCGGAAATCTATAATCATAAACACAATTCGTTAGGTCCCGTTCTAATTTACGGCGACTCGCACTCATACGCTACTTATTATGCACCCTCTCAATTTGTGCTACCCTTATTATTCCTTTAATTCATTATTCACATCATGGTCGCTTCATTTTTCTAAGTACCTAAGGTTCATTTTCATTATCGTCGTTGACTCCGCTTATGGATTCTACGGTTTCTAATCACGCGGTCTCGGCTCCGATATTTTTATAAAATTGAAAAATCATTATTTTCACTTGAAATTTTTATGGAAGTTAGGAAACTCAATATGTTACTCTCTGTAAAAATTTCATGATTTATGAACAGTTTTAAGTCGATCCTTTATATTTTCAAAGTTCGTAATTCGTAGCAGTTTTTGTCGCGTAAATCACTTTTAGTAAACCGTTGTGTCTTTACCCCCGGGAATGAAAGTTGTAGATGGGTATATAAAGTGAAATATTTGTGATATGGTAAGACTGACAAATTCAAGGCATGCCTAATGGCCAAGGATTATACCCAAACTGCTAGTGAAGACTATCATAATACCTTTGCCCCTGTAGCTAAAATGCAAACTGTTAGAACTTTTTTTGCCATAGCAGCTACTAAAGCCTAGGATGTTCATCAATTAGATACAAAAATTCTTTTCTTTATGGAGATTTGCATGAAGAAGTTTACATGGAGTTATCTCAAGGACATCCATTATATGGTCAATTTGTTTGCAAACTCAATAAGAGCATTTATGGTCTCAAGCAAGCTGCTAGAAAGTGGTCGATGCTTGTTGATACTGTGTATTAACTTGGTTTCACACAAATTAAAGCTGATTATTCATTGTTTATGTATAAAACACCAACTTCTTTTGTGATAGCTTTAGTCTATGTTGATGATATCCTTCTGACTTGAACTGATTCTGCATTCATTTCTCATGTGAAATATGTTCTTCACCATATCTTTACCATCAAAGATTTAGAATTGATCAAATATTATCTTGGTTTAGAGATTACCAGAATTAGTGATGGGATTTACATTTATCAACACAAGTTTATTCATGATATGTTGTTAGAGGTTGGTTTAGAAAACTACAAGCCTTTATCTATTCATATAGATACTACTGTTAAGTTGTCTCTAAAAGATGGCTCTCCAATGAATGACCCTTCTATTTTCAAAAAATTCAGTGGTAAATTGTTGTATTTTATAGCAATAAGGCCTGATATAGCTTATATAATGCATCTTTTGAGTCAGTTTATTCAAGCTCCTAAGGCACCTTATCTACTGGCTGTTCAAAGAGTTTTAAGATATCTGAAAGGAACTTCATTTCAAGTTTTTTTTCCAGCAAATACTTCACTTAAGCTTACTTCTTATTGTGATAGTGATTGAGGTTCCTATTTTGATAATGGAAGAAGTGTTACTGGCTTTTATTTATTACTTGATAATTCTTTGGTCAGGTGGCAATCAAAGAAACAACCAGTTGTTTCTAGGTCTACAGCAAAATCCGAACTGAGAGCCATGGCTGATACTTCTTGTGATTTATCCCGGATAAATTTATTACTATATATAGTGATAGTCAAATTGATCTTGATATTGTTGCAAACCCTGTTTTTCATCCCAAGATTAAGCATTTTGTAATTGATTGTCATTTTTAAGGCAACAAGTTTAGATGAAGCTTCTCCAACCAATTTATGTTCCAAGCTCTCAACAACTAGTTGACATTCTTACCAAAGGCGTGAATAGACATTCTCATTGGCATATTTTATCCAGGTTGAATGTTTTATCTCCTCACTCCAATCTGAGGGGGGAATATTGAACCATGCTTATATTCTATTAATAAAATGAGTCAATTCATTTTAGTTGACTTTGAATTGAGTTTGTTACAACAGTTTTTTCGTTTATTTCTATTTTGTATAAATATTCAAAGCCTTATAAACATTCTCTCTTAGTTCTTTTGGGTTATCTTCATCATTAAGTTTCCTCTCTATAAAACTCTATTATGTGTGACAAGTCTGACCACACATACAAGCCAAGCTTCGTATCTCCCTAAGACAGGGCACGTCATCGCTCTATGGGGTGCACCCACTTCCTCTTGTATTCCAATCTCACGTCCAAATAGCACATATTATGTATTTCACTTATTGAGGGTATGTCATACCCTTAAGGCGCGTCCTCCTCTCATGCATTACGGCCTAAAACCTAATTTTTCATCTTTTCCCCAATTTAAGTCCAATTGACGCGTTCTTGACCCAAATAGAGCTCAATATCAGAAAATTCTTTGATGTCACAGATGTAGATTTGATCATCTTTGTTGAGAGTAGGCTTCTGTGGTTTTGAGATGGCTTTTGTTGGAGGTAGGGTTGGCTTGTTCTTCCTTCTTGGAGTTCTTTTCTTGGTTGGCAAAGGGATGTTCAAATCAGGGATTGGTAAGCTCTCTCAATCTATAGGTTCTTCCTTAGGAACTATTGGTTCACCATGATAGTTTACCTTAAGATTCACCTTGATTTCAACTGGTTCCACATTGGGCACAGTTGATTGAGTTGTAGGAATAGATTGAGATGGCTCACTCTTCTCTTTTGAAATTTTGCTTGGCCTCTTTGCTCTCACTTTTACTCTTTTTTATGTTTTCCACTCAGGCTTCTCTTCCTTTTCTTCAGTCACTTCCTTTTCAGTTTCAGTAGCAGGCTTCTCAATCTTCTTTTGAGCTTCCTTAGTAGCCTGCCTTTTCTTTTTCTTTGACTGTGAATTTAACCTCAAGGCTTCTTCTTTCTTTGCTTCTACAAACTTTGGGTGCCCACTCATTATACATATCATTTCTCTATGTCTATATATTCTTTCTATTCTCTTTCTCAAAGCTACATATTTAGTTTTCTTGTACCTAGAAATTAGTTTGCCCGTGAGTTTCTACTCATCAGGCTAGGGAGGTGAATAATCTAGCTCCATTGGGTGTTTGCTTAAGAATATAAAAGTTGAAAGTTTAGGCTTGAACACCAAAATGGGCTTGAGTTCATTTTCACTTGATGTTTCTCCCATTGCACCTTTTCCCAGCTTCAATTCACCTGATGTAAGTGGCTTCAATTGTGTGAAATGTTTCACGAATACTAATGGTGTTGCAGTTGAGCCAAATACATGAGCTATCCTTTCATCTATCTTCTTTTTCTTTTCTTTAAGCTTCAACTCAGTTGTAGCTAGATTGATGAAGTTTATGTTGTCCAACTCCCCTTTTACTAGTGGCTTTGGCAGGGTAATAGATGAAACTATTACCTTTGAGACTTGTACATGCACATCCCTTCCCCCCTTTTTGTTATCATCAAGAAGAAATGTAGAAGTTGAAGTTTGTATAGCCACCAGTTGTTGGAGCAACTGAGTATGAGTTTCTTGACCTTGAAGTACCTTGGACAAGAAATCTTCAATATTAGACATTCTTGTACCCAAGGCCTCAACTTTTTTTGATAGGTCACCTTCCTTCTTGAGCTTTTGTTGTAATTCCCTCATTGTGGCTGCATGAAGCTTCTCATCCAGCTTTATATACAAGTCCTTCTTGACTTCATCAATTTGAGATCATCCACATCTAGAGTCTATTTGAGTTGTTGAATTTTGTGAAGCTGAAGGGACTCTAGATGGGCTTGCAGAAGTGACTTTGTACTAGCACTAGAAGTAGCTTCTAAAGGTGTTTGAGCCAGTGAGATGAGCTTGAATTGAGTGGAGTTGAAATGATGAGAGATGCACTTCTTTCTGAGCATCCAATCAAGAGTATTAGTTGTGGAACTAGGGCTTCATCTCCCCCTATGTCCATACTAGCATCTTCACCAAACTCTTCATCAGTATCATCAACTTCATACTCAAAATCATCAGTTACAGGAGGCATAGTAGAGATTGCATCTTTGGCCCTTTGCATTGATTCATTTGTCTGTACTAAATTCAATGTCCTTTATGCCTCTTCATTTCCCTAAGCAGCCAGTGTTTGATAGGTTGTTACAGGATGAGTAAATATCTCAGCATCCAAGAAAATAGAATCTATAATAGCTCTATAATGTTGCTGATATAGTCTTTCCTTTTCAGCATCACTGACAGTCATTGAGTCACTTATAATGGTTGTCATCCTTTCTTCAGTACCTGCTTTTCTCTCATTTTCTCAATATTCTTGCATCAGTGCTCCCCCCTGGCTCACTATCCTCACACCCTCATCTTTACCTACTAAGGTGGAACTCCTATCACTTAATTTTGCCATACTGGAAGAAATAATGTGCATTATTGATCTCTCATTCTCTCCTTTTACCCGGGAGCAACCCAGCCTATCACTCAAATCACTCCATTTCCTTTGTCCTAGAAGTGATTGAACAACCACCAAATCATCTGCACTTGTAATAGATTTTAAAATATCAAGTGTTTGTGCAGAGACTGTCAACTGCTGTGAAATAGTAGTTGAAGGTGTAGTTGTGACTATCACCAGATAACTGATGTGAAGCATATCCGTTGAAGGATAATCACTTATCAACGGATGATGGATATCCGTTGATGAAGAAGAAATAAGTGGAATAGAATTTGAAACTATTATGGAGTATGTGGAGATTGATTTTAAATTTTAGTGCACAGACCCCTCAACAGTTTGAGAAAGAATTGATAAATGATACAACAAATTATCAGTTAGATGATGATCATTTGTTTGAGTATGGGGCTCCTCCAAGAGTTTAAAAGATGGAGAATCAGGAATTGATGTAGAAATTATGTCCACATCCAGAGAGATAGTTGGAGAGTTGTGTGTTTGAGGTGTTTCGATTGTTAAAAAGTGGGGTTGTGACTCCACATTTAATGGAGCCACATCAACCTGACTTTGAGATGGTACAAATACCAAGTCTGGGACTTGGGTTTGCACTGTGTGCGCACCCTGTGACTCCCCCATGGTTTTAGATTTCTTCTTTCTAATATAGGTTTGAGCTAAATCTTTAGTATCCCTGCCCCTTTTGTTATGTGCTCCTGTTTGGGAGCTTATTTCAATAGTCACATCCTTTTTGGGAGGATGCAACTAGGGATGCGCTAATTTCCTTTTGTATCACTACAGTCTTTTGAGAGACTGGAGTGTGGCTGGTTTGGGTTACACTGACATCACCCTCCTTATCCTTGGGGCTTTTTTAATGTTCACCCCTTCCCTCACCTTTCTTACCACCCTGAACACTCCCCTTAGGTGCTTTAGTGGTTTTTACAAATGGTGACTTTTGAGAGGCACTAGAGGTGGGTTTCTTTGACTTGGTTTTAGAAATTTTTGGTTTAGTGGCTTGTGTAGGAATCTGTTTTGTCACTGTCATAGACTTCATAGTCATTGTTGAAGGCAAAGAAATTTGAGATTGTAAAAAGATGGAGATAGAGGTGTTTACCTGACTTACCTGTGATGCCTCAAAGATAGGAAGATAATGAGAGACACCTCACTGTTGAGGTTGTTCCTTATAAGGTCCGCAAGTACCCTTTTCTCTTAAACCCAAAAATCCAGTTTGTTGGATGGGTTTTCAATTTTTAGATCCTTAATACATGGTTAACCAGCTTTATAAAAAAACTAGCATAGTACACATTTCTAGGCCTCTTTTGAATATCTCCCTCATGAGCAACGCTCTTGTCCACAAGAGCAACAAAGTTGTTCTTCTCATACACAACCCTATATGCGATATAATCTTAATATATGGTGCCATTTTTGTTGAGTTTTCAGTTATAGAGAGAAATAGGGTTTTGGGAAGAAAGAGGGTAAAAATCTACCTTGAAACTTTATAGAAAGATAAAAGTGAGATCTGAAAATGAAATTAGCTTTTATACTTTCCCAAATTAAGACATGCAAATGATTAAAATAAACTAAATATCCAAGTATTTATGCCAAAAATAACCATTTAAAAATAAAATAAACTGTAGAAATTCTAAAACTGTTCATCAACATATACATACACGACTGTAAGTATATTTCAACGGATGATGTTTTAGAATCAACCGTAATGATTGATCAACGAATGTCAAATACACCATTATCCGTTGAGGGACAATGTATCCATAATTATTTTTAACTATCAACTGATAAGAAATATAAGTTGAAAGAGTAATTTTAACTTAGCCAAAATTTCACTCTTTCATGACTTGATCAAGAAAATTAAATTTATTTCTGGCTGCATTTCAAATTGCATAGACATCAATAATAGTAAATTAAAGTAGTTTAGCATACCTAACTCACTTACCAACCTAGTAAAAGTTGATTCACCAAGTGGCTTGATAAAGATGTCTGCAATTTGCTGCTCACTTGGAACAAAATGATGTTCCACAGTACCATTCAGAACATGTTCCCTTATAAAATGAGTGCTTTGTCCTTGAATACTGCACATGATTTTTAATAATGGAAATGGCACTTTGGTTGTCACAGAATATTGAAATTCTGTCTGCATGTAGACCATAATCCAATAATTGATTTCTCATCCATAGAATCTGTGCACAACAGCTACCAACAACAATATATTCAGCCTCGACTGTAGAAGTAGAAATTGAGTTTTGTTTCTTACTAAACCAGGACACTAACTTATTTTCTAGGAATTGACATGATCATGTTGTGCTTTTTCTGTCAATCTTGCAACCTACATAATCGGCATCTGAATAGCCAATTATATCTGGCCTACTAGCTATCAAATATAAAAGTAAACCAACCATACCTCTATAACTTGAAATATCCACAGACTTTTCAGTTGTGTTCAATTCAAGTTTAGTGACAGTGGTCATGGGAGTTTTTGCAGATGAGCAATCTATTAGATCAACTTCTTAAAAAGCTAAAAATGTATTTAATTTGACTAATGAATATTCCGTCACTAACTTGCTTAACTTGTAAATCAAGCAAATAATTTAGTTCTCTCATCATGCTCATTTCATATTTGCTTTGCATCAATTTGGCAAACTTTTTGTAAAGTTTATCATCTGTAGAGCCAAATATTATATCATCTACATAGATTTGAACAAGTATACTAGAGCCATTTACATTTCTAAAGAAAAGACTTTTGTCCATATTACCTCTAGTGAAGTGATTTTCTAAAAGGAACTTTGACAAGGTTTCATTTCAGGCTCTGGGTGCTTGCATCAATCCATAAAGTGCTTTCAACAGATAATATACATAGTCTGGAAAATTGGGGTCTTCAAAACCTGGAGGTTGGCTAACATAGACTTTCTCCTCCAATTCTCCATTCAGAAAGGCACTTTTCACACCCATTTAATAGGCTTTGAAATTGGCATGGGATGCATCGGCTAGAAAGATTCTGATAGTTCGAGTTTTGCAACCGGAGTAAATGTCTCATCAAAATCTATTCCCTCTTGTTGAGAGTATTCTTTGACAACCAATCTAGCTTTGTTCCTTATGACTATGCCATTTTCATCCATCTTGTTTCTGAATACCCATTTAGTATCAATGGTATTCTTGTTTTTAGGTTTGGGTACCAGCTTCCATACTTTGTTTCTCTCAAATTGGTTTAGCTCTTCCTGCATAGCTAAAACCTAATATAGATCCATTAGAGCCTTTTCTACCCTCTTTGATTCTTTCTGTGATAGAAAGCTACTATACAAACATTCATCTTGAGTTTCTCTCCTTGTTTGCAATCTAGATGTTGTATCACCAATGATCGGTTCAAATGGGTAACTCTTAGTCCATTTTTTTTGAGGTGGTAGATTTGCTCTAGATTAAGTGGCCTCATTGGTGTCTTGATGTGTGACTGAGTGTTAACTAGATGACACTCCCCCTGAGTTGGTGGATCTTTGATTTGAGGAATGAATTTTATCAAACAGTGATCTAGAATGACCTTCAGTGCCTATTGAAAAGTGATCATCAAAGGATGTTGTATTCTGTCTTTCAACGGATGATGCACTTTGTCTTTTAACGGATGCAGTGCCTTATCTTTTAATGGATGTTGCACTTTATATTTCAAAGGATGTTGTACTTTATCTTTCAATGGATGCATTACTCTGTGGATCAACTGCTGTTACTTCATTTGATGGAAAGTTTGAATATCCTTTTTTCATTCCTTCTAGACCATTTTCATCATCACTATCATCACAGTACATCTCAACATTATCAAATTTGAGGCTTTCATGGAAACCTTCATCTTCCAATCCTTCAATCTTTTTATCATCAAACACAATATGTACAGATTCCATAATAATGTTGGTTCTCAGATTGTAGACTCTATATGCTTTTCCAATATCATATCCAACAAAGATACCTTCATTAGCTTTTGCATCAAATTTTCTATGTTGGTCAGCTTAATTCCTTAGAATATAACACTTGCATCCAAAAACATGAAGAAAGGTCAATGTTGGTTTCCTTTTCTTGAACAATTGATAAGAAGTCATGCCTTTGGCTTGATTGATCAAAGAAATATTCTGAGTATAACATGCAGTGTTGACAGCCTCAGCCCAAAAATAAGTTGGTAACTTTGACTCTTCTAACATAGTTCTTACAGCTTTAATCAATGACCAGTTCTTTCTCTCAACCACTCCATTTTATTATGGTGTCCTTGAAGCTGAAAACTGATGCATGATTCCATTTTCTTCACAAAACAACCTCATTATAGAATTCTTGAACTCAGTTGTATTGTCACTCCTGATTCTTCTAACTTTGAGATCATGATGATTGTTGACTTGCCTGATGTGATTGATGATGATTTCACTAGCTTCATCCTTTGATCCAAGAAAATATGACCATGAGAATTTTGAAAAATCATCTACAATCACCACGCAATACCTCCTTTTGGAAATTGACAATATATTGACTGGTCTAAATAAATCTATATGCAGCGGTTGTACTGGTTCATCAATTGTTGTTTCAAGCTTTCTTTTGAATGATGCTTTCTTTTTCTTTTTCTTGATAAGCACCACACAGTCCATCCTTTGAAAATTCAACTTGATGAATGCCTCTAACAAGATCTTTCCTGACTAATTCATTCATTGTCTTGAAATTTAAATTAGATAGCTTCTTGTGTCATAGCCAACTTTCATCTTGACTTGATTTTCTAAAAAGACAAGTAATTGAGTATGCATTTGTGGAGTTAAAATCATATAGGTACACATTTCCTCTTCTTATTCCAGTAAGAACCAATTTGTTGTCCTTTTTGCAGGTTACAACACAGGCTTCTGAATTAAAGGTAATTGAATTGCCTTTGTCACACAATTGGATGACACTCAAAAGATTGTATTTGAGTCCATCAACTAGTATTACTTCATCAATAATGACATTCCCTTTTGAAAATCAATCCATATTCCATAGTATATCATTTCCTATCATCTCCAAAGGTAATGCTAGGGCCAACTCTCTCGTTAAACTCTGTGAGCAGGGTAAAATCTCCAGTCATGTGCCTTGAGCATCCATGGTCCAGTTACCATAGATTATTTATGTTTCCCTACACACATCAAAACCCAATCAAGTTAATTTTGGTACCCAAGTTTCCTTGGGTTCTGCCTTGTTAGCTTTCTTCTTAAGTTTCTTAGACTTTCCACCATTAGACTTAGGTAATTTAAGATCAACCTTTATCTTGGGAGTAGGCCTTTGAAACCCATGATTAGTTTGAGATTCATCAAGCATTATTATTAACATGATATGGCATAGGTTGTGCATACATGTTATTCCAGAAAGGCATGTTATATGGCATTTGTAGCATATTAAATGCAGCATAATAAGGATTGTGTGCAAATGACATATTAGCAAAATGTGCATGTAAAATCTGTGGAGGCATAACAGGCATGGCATGCATAGGTGACATAGTCATGTTAGGCAAAGAAGGATGTGTAGACATGGGTGCATTCATAACAGACTTGCAGTTAGTAGACAAATGATTAACACTACCACACTTACACATGTTTTTCTAGGTGCATACTTATCAGGAGTGTAGTTGTTATGTTTGTTAATCTCAACTTTCCCATTCCTATTAGTTTTCCTTTTTGATTCTGTTTTAACCTCAATCTTTTCTAACTTGTCATTCAATTGCTTAATTGGCAGATGTCCTACATTCACTTTACTAGCATTATTGGTTTCACTTGGTTCTCCTGAAACAAAATTCTTTATCACTGAACCATATTTTTTATTTAGCTTTGCTAGCTTCCCTTGGCTGATGACCTTTTTCTCCTTCAACGGATGAAAATCATCTTTCAACGGATGAGCTTCATCATCCCTTGATTCAACATCCGTTGACAGACTATCAACTTAATCCAGGTTCAGTTTCTTCTTGTCTTTCTTCTAGGCTTCTTCAAAGAATGATTAAATCCTTTGAACTTTAGCAATTTGATGAGCACTAACATCCCTAGAAGTTTTCCAGACCTTAATAACTTCTTATTCTTGTTCAAGCTACTTTCTCAGAATTTCTTCTTTCATCAAAGACTCTGTTAACTTTTCTCTAGAAATCTTACACTGAATTTTCAATTTCTCAAACTCAACAAATTGAGTTTCTAACACAGAATTTCTATAACTCAAAAATATATTATTTTCTTTAATTCTGGTGTTTTCTTTTGTGAGAAATTTAACTGTGACATGCAAATGATACAATTCAGTTGAAATTTCATTAATAGTATCATTACATTCATCTTTAGAAAGATGTGAAAGATTAGTAGTGATTACCTGATTATTGGATGAGCTAAGCTCTGTTTCATCTGACTTGGTCGTGTGAGCAAGGTTGACATAGTTTATGTCCTCATCTACATCATCTCCATCAGCTGCCCATTTATTTTTTTGAGTTATGAATGTCTTCTCTTTCTGTTTGAGCAACTCAAAATATTTCTTTTTGTAGTCTACAGGCTCAAACCTTTTCTTTTCATAATTTGGCTTTCTGCACTCATTTACAAAATGACCAACTAGCCCTCACTTGAAACATTTAAATTTGGTTTTATCAACCATATTTATGTTAGACTTCACAGTTCCATAATTGTTCTTGAATTTAAGCTTTGCAAATCTTCTAGACAGAAAGGATAGATGTTCATCAACTTTATCCATGTCATCTTTACTTGGACAGTCTTCATCTTCAGCCATCAACCCTTTTCCATTATTCATCTCAAACCTGCCTTCACAAACATTACTGTTTGATGCAGTTTTAATAGCTTTAACCTTTATTTCCACCACTTTCTCTCTCTCAGCTACCAATGTCACAGACCCGCCTTTCTTCATTCCTTTCTCTATTAGCTCATCTTGTTCTATTTCAAGCTAATAGGTCTTCAAAATTCAATACAGTCTCTCAAGAGTAAAATCCTTGTACTCTTGTGAATTTCTGAGAGAGACTGACATTGGCTTCCATTCCTTTGCTAAAGACCTTAGGATATTTAGGTTAGAGTCCTTGGTTTGGTAGACTCTTCTATACAACTCTAGTCCATTTAATAACTCCTGAAATCTACTGAAAGTATCATCCAGAGACTCACCATCTTCAAAATGGAAGTGTTCATATTATTGTATGAGAAGTTGTATTTTGTTTTTTCTGACTTGCTCAGTTCCCTCACATAGTACTTGAACTGTGTCCCAAACATCCTTAGCAGTTTTGTAATATATGACATTTTCAAACATGTCTTGATCAAGACCATTGAATAGTATGTTCATGGTCTTTTTGTCTTTATGGACTGCTTCAATATGTTCAGTAGTCCATTATGCTTTAGGCTTTGGAACGGTTTGTTCATTTCCAGTAGCATCTTTAGCATCTGTTGCAACCCTGCAAGGGACATGAGGTCCATTTTCTATATAGTTGACAACTTTCATCTTGACATAGTAGATGAAGGTGCATCTTCACTTTCCAGTGATGAAAGTTGTCTTTGTCCAGAATTGGAATCTTTACTCCAACATCCTTTCTGCTCATATTATTTGATTGCATTGATCTTTAAACTCTTTGTATGTTAAGAGCTTGCCATGATACCAATTGTTATTTATCAACAATATAACAGCAGAATTACAGAAGGGGGGTTGAACGGAATTCTGGTTATTTTTTGATTCTCTGAAAAACACTTTCTAAAATATACAATTGTGTTTGTGAATATGCAAGAATGCAGATAAAGCTTTTAAAGTATTCTACTAACACGAAGTAAATAAACACAAGTTTAAAAACTTTCTGGTGGATTTGTCTTTCCACCAGATATGTATATTTGAAGAAATCTATGTGATACAAATTGCACACAACTGCTTACAAGTATTTTCTCCAACTTAGAACTTGAGAGTGTTTTCTAAATATACAACTTGCTAAACTCTTGAGTTCTTGTTTTTTTCTAAAATAGTTGCTACCCTTGATTTATATTGAATCAAGTTTACATGTACAATAAGACAAGAATAATATTCCTATCAGCTAGGTCCAAGGACATGCTTCTTCATTTCTCTCTCCAATGCAATCTAAGTTAGATACAGCATCTTTGAACGTCCTTATTTTGCATATTTTGCATGGAAATGGAAATGCTTGTTTTCTTCTAAAACCTGTAATCAGGCTGCCACATTCCTTTTGTGCACTATCAACTCATATGACTCTGTCAGCTTCTGTCAAGTCACTATCAATTGTTATCTTGTTGATCATCCGTTGAAGCTTTATTGATGTTATCCGTTAAATCTTTATTGAGTTATCCGTTGACACTATATTAGTGTCATCCGTTGAAACTTTCTTGATAAAATCAGTTGAAACTTTATCTGATATCAGTTGAAGACCTCTTGACTAGCTTATCCATTGAAGGCATATCGAGTTATCCGTTGAAGCTTGTAGAGTTATCCGTTGAAGCTTGTACAGTCATCCGTTGTAGCTAGTAGTTTAGCAGTTGATACTCTTTCACTTATACAAAAATTATAAGACATTTTATATTTACACTTAGCCCACTTATTTTGTATATCTTGCTAATAGTCAACATGACTTAAAAACTACTAAAACTACCAAATCCCCCAGGTATCATAGTGTACAGAATGTGCTACATACTTATTAACATAAGCTACTCCTTCAATGGATAGATAAACCGTGGTTATCCATTGAAGGATACTAAATGACACTCAATAAATCTACTTAAGGTGTTTTAGTAAGTTATCATCAATACTACGACATATTCCTAACAAAAGTAACAAAGATTAAATATGTGTCATTACTACAGGACATACAATTCAAACATAAATATATATCCATGGATACTGTTTTACAAATGATGTCATATATTAACAAAGTTTTTCATCTTTTATATTACTTTGTAAAATTCTCTACCTTTTGTGTGAAAATAAAAAAAATGATTTTATTAATATATTTATTTCACATACAAGATACTATCATATCTCTCTTGGAACTTCATTCTCTAATTTCATCTCCCTATTCTCTTTGGCTTAAAATTTCTCGTGGTCTAGAGAAAATGTGCACACTATCACTAATAAAATCTCTAGGCGCAGCTCCCATGATAAAATTATGAAGAATACAACTAGCCAAAACTTCTTCAACTTGTGTGGCATAAGACCATTGTGATTTGACATCTATTATACGAAAACATTTTTACAAAATGCCAAATCCTCTTTCAATAGTAGTCCGCAATGTAGGTGGTCGCAAATTGAATAATTCTTTTTCATTTTTCGGTGGATTATCATCATATTCATTTAAATGGTAATGAACAACACTATAAGGAGATATTATATCATTTCGAATATCATTACCTGCATCACCTAGGTAATATTTTCCTACAGAAAATAAAAGACAAGTTAAACATGTATGCAGTATACACGGAAGTACAAAACACTACTATTTAAATAGAAGTACAAAACACAGATCCAGGGTAAACAAACCATGCTCAGTACTAAAATCAACACTACTAAACCAGATGTGAATCAATCTTTAATAAGATGAATCAAGATTCCAATGTCTTCTTATATGCTTCTTATGTACTCTAGTATGTCAAGTAACACGTACTCTAGTATGTTCCTAGAATTTTATTACAATTATACTAAGTACAGAGAGGGGTGCTGGGAAGAATTTAAAGTCATGCCGAGACCTACATGAATTATTATAAAATTTAGTGGACGTAATAGTAGATCATTGCACTAATATTCTTCTACATTCATAAGCTTTTAATAGAGGTCAATTAGATAACAACATATTCGAGTATAGTGCAACACAAATGATGGATATCTAAAGTAATACACAGCAAATTAGTGACTTAAAAATCAAACTATAATTAGTATAAAGATGACCATGAAGTGAGAATAGAAACTTTAATTTAGCTTCAGAGATTTATAGCAAATCACGCCGTGATAATGCATCATTTAAAACATGAGAATCATGAGCACTTTCTTCCCATCCGGCTAAAATATACGAGAATTTTAAATCAAAAGTGATTGCAGCCAAGACATTTTGTGTGGTGTTATCCTTATGACCTCAAAACTTCCCTTAAATTTCAATTGGAACCCTAGCTTGTAAATGAGTTCCATCTATCAGCACTGTCCTATTTAAATAATAAATAAGTATTTGAAGATAAGAATATGTGCAACTTAAACTTTAAAAACAAAAGGTAGTTTAAGTTATTTTTACCTTAAAGTAAGGATAGAAGCTCGAGTCATACAATACTTCCGTTGAAGTGGAATTTTTGGGATCTTTGATAAGAAACTTATATTATTTTAGAATTGCTTTCAACATAATTGTAAATATCGGTGAACCGTTCCAACCGACATATAAAAATATCCCGCTACATGACGAAATGTAACATTTTGTTCAACTAGTTGAAGAAATAACATCAATTTTTCTTTAATAGAGATATTCAAAGTTGGTCTAACAAATTTTATCCGAAAAAGGAGATTACATAGACTATAAAATGAAGAGGATCTCATATGTAATTGTTTAACACAATGTCTTTCCCCTTACATAGTAAACTATTGATATAGTACTCTCTTTCCGCACCTCCAGCATTAATATGGGGTTCTCTTGGCTCAGAAAAGATAGAAACAACAACACCAATATAAGCAGTACTTTTCGATTCCTCGCCCATCTACAATAAATATGACATATCTCCTTCTGTATATTAAAGGGCAACCAAGGGCAAATTGAACCATTTTAATGAATGTGAAGTTACGAGTTTACCCCTTTATTTTAAAAAATTATACAAATGACACCCATATATAATTTAAACAAAAATAGAAGAAATTATGTATATACCAAGATTCGAACCCCTGACCTTATATTGTTGAATTACATGTCACTACCACTATACTGCATATCTCATTGAGTCATATTCAAAAATCTTATTTGATAAACAACATCATCTCTTTCATCTCTTTCTATCATAATTTTTTTCTATTATTTTAACTTTTAAGTAAATAAAATGTTGCATTATATGTTAGAAAATGAAAAGTTTGAGGCATATTTTATATATGTTCTTGATATGATTTCTGGAAACTAACACTTGGAGGTTGTTCCTTGACATGAGGACTTAAACTTTCATATTTGAATCTAAGACATTTTCTTAGTGGAATCCATGAATATATTATGACAAAGTTGTTGTTTGAAATGGGTTATGGGGATTTTGTCCCACATTGGTATTGTAAAAGAAAGATATTGAGTTTATATAGCATCTTGTGTTAGTGTTGTTTACAACTACTAGCATAAGTGGAATGTTTGTGTGGCCTAGTGCTCGTGGGAACTCTTATATTTTTTTCTATTACAAGTTTAATTATTTATATTGATTATTTAATTATTAATATAAAATATATTGAGTAAGGATTATTTTAATCATACTCTGAATATATTTTGTAATATTAATATTAATTAATCAGGATATAATATAAATAATAAGGAAAACCCATTTTGTTTACTTTTTCTGTTTTGTTACTTGGTGTACCACATCGAGTAAAATAGAAGAAGAGCAACTTGAGATGCCTATATATTGAGAGGTATACTTGAGATTAAAAAGACACAAGTCTCGGTGCCTACCTCGCAAACATATATGAGTTGCATAGGTTTTTTGGGCAAACTGAGGTGCGAGTCGCCGTTGATCATTGTTGGTTCTGTGGCCAGATTGATCTGTTGTTGTTTTATCCTGGAAGCGATATTGCTGCATTCCATCACAACTTAAGTGGAGGGCAATAATCTCTTCAAGAACAGTCAAGTCCTCTTGAAGGGTTTGGCGACTCAGCTGTTGTGTTTTTCTTCTTATCAGAATTTGGAAAACGATAAGAGATAAGTTTTCTTTACTTTCTTTGTCAATTACAGTCTTTATAGTTTGTTATTGCCTTCGTGTTTTGTTTCGTTAGTTGGTTATTTTCCATGTTCTTGTTATTATATATATAACTGCCCATTGTTGCTGTGTAGTTAGAATTATACCCAATAATCTTGAAGAGATTATCCGTGTTATATATTAATTAGCAAGATGGTTAACGAAACTGTTGATGTTCCTAAAATTGTTGAGACTGGTTTTGGTTCTGGTGGTACTACTACCATTGACTGGACCACGTATCATTTTCCCCATCCAATTGATTTATCGGGTATGCCTAATAAATTTAGTGGTGGAGCTTATTTTCTCTTTGGCAGAAAAAGACGAAGCTCTAGTTAATGGTTAAGGGTCTATTATTAGTGGTACAGTATGATCCTCCTGGGTTGGATCAAGAGAAAGCTGAATTTATTAAGGTTTATGCTTTATGGGCTGAGAAGGATGGGGTGGCTAGGGCAGCCAATTTTGGCATCCTTAGAGAACACCTTGTTCGATGTTTATTTATCTGATGCCTATACTGCTAAAGTCTTATGGGATAAGCTGGACCAAACCCATAATACTGATTCTCAAGGATTTTAGAAGCATTCTGTGGCTAGGTTTCTTGATTTTAAGCTTGTGGATGGAAAATCCATGACTGAACAGGTTCATGAGTTTGAGATGTTAGTTCATGATTTGGGTGAGTCCGGTATGGTCTTGCTTGAGAAGTTTCGAGTGATGTCTGTGATTGAAAAGCTCCCTAAGTCTTGGGAAGAGTTTGCTCTCTCCCTGAAAAGACAGAAAGGAGAGATCACATGGACTAACTTGATGTTGGACATCTCAGTACAGGAGCAGCACAAGTCCAAATAGGGACATGTGTTGCCTGTGGAACATGGGAGCTCGAAGGTGAATGTAGTGACTGTAGGACAGAAAAGAAAGGAAGTCACTAAGAAGGCTAACACTAAACTTGACAAGAACAAGGCTAAGAAACCAAAGGCGAACAAACCATGTTGGTCTTGTGGACATGTTGGTCAATGGAGCAAGGACTGTCCAACTAAGAAAGTTAAGAAAGCTAAAGTGGTAGCTCAAGCAAATATTGTGCTTGGACTTGGAACCACGAGTGGGCCAGTAGCTAACATGGTCATTGGTGAGGTTGTTGCCTCTGGAATCGATGACGGGTATGTTACTTACAACCCTATACTACTTTCCACTTATCTGTCACATGAGTGGTTGATTGATACTGGAGCTAATGTACATATTTGTGCTGATATTAGCTTGTTTGTATCTTATCAACAGAGTCATGGAATGACAGTGACGATGGGGAATGTTAGTGTTGCACAAGTGCTTGGAATAGGAAACGTGGACTTGAAGTCTGCTTCTGGGCGAATTCTATCTCTCACTAGAGTGCATCATGTTCCCTCTATTTGTAGAAATATTATAAATGGAAGTTGTTTAGTTAAAAACGGCTTTGAACTTTCTTTGAAGTGTAATAAAATAGTTATTACTCATACTGGTACATTCTTTGGCAATGGTTACTTGTCTGATGGTTTGTTTTTAATAAATGTTGAACCCGTTTTGGGTGGTTTTATTAATGATAGTGTTGCACCTTCTGTTAATTGTGTAGAATCATCTGATTTGTGGCACTTACGACTTGGTCATTTAAATATTGGTGCTCTAAAGAATATGTTGAATTTAGAGTTGATTCCAAAGTACGCCATTGATAAAAAATCTAAGTGTCAAGTGTGTGTAACTGTTAAACAAACAAGGAAACCTTTTCATAATATTGTTTAGGATTCAGACTTGTTAGATTTAGTACACTCGGACATATGTGAATTTGGTGGTGTGTTGACTAAGGATCACTGTAGATATTTCATTAACTTTATAGATGATTGTAGTAGATAGTGTTATGTTTATTTGCTTAAACATAAGGATGAAGCACTAGATAATTCATTATGTATAAAAATGAAGCTGAAACATAAATTGGCAAAGTACTTAAACGTTTGAGGTCTGATAGAGGTGGTGAGTATACGAGTACCTTGTTTAATGAATTTTACGCAAACAGTGGTATAGTTCATGAGGTTACTCCACCATACACACCTGAGTCTAATGGGTGGCAGAACGAAAGAACAGAACTTTTAAAGACATGATTAACAGTATGCTAATTAATTTTGGGTTGCCTAAGTACATGTGGGGAGAGGCTCTGAATACGGCTTGCCATATTCTGAATAGAGTCCCTCTGAAACATATGGACAAGACACCATATGAATTATGGAGAAAGCGTAAGACAAATTTGAGTTATCTTCGTGTGTGGGGGTGTCTTGCTAAGGTGGTTTTCCCTGAACACAAGAGAAAGAAACTGGGTCCGAAAACTGTTGATTGTATCTTTCTAGGCTATCTTGAAACCACAACTGCTATGAGATTTTTAGTATTAAAATCTGACATAGATGGTATTGTGGCGAATATGATAGTTGAGTTTCGTGATGCAACTTTCTTTGAGGAAGTATTCCCAATGAAGACTGGTATATCTTTGGGTAGTTTTGAGGATGATCCCACTCACACATCAAGTTTTATTCCTGATCATGTGGAAAAGATGACAAATGTGGGGGTGGATCCTGGTAGTAGCTTTACTCCTAACAAAGTAGAGGAACCTAGAAGGAGTAAGCGTGCAAAGGTAGTCAAGGACTTTGGAAGTGACTTTATCACTTACAATATCGAGCATGAGCCTTTAACTTTCCGTCAAGCCAAGGATTCTTCAGAGTCAAGACATTGGAAAGGCGCTTTAAAGAGTGAAATTGACTCAATTGTTTCAAATGGAACATGGGAGTTAGTTGATCTCCCTCCAGGGTGTTCTACTATTGGATGTAAATGGATCTTCAAGAGGATGCTAAACCCTGATGGCTCAATAAATAAGTACAAGGCTAGGCTAGTTACTAAGGGCTTTAGGCAAATGGAAGGCATTGATTATTTTGGTACATATTCTCCAGTTGCCCGAATGACAACAATCAGAATGCTTATTGCATTGGCTTCTGTACATGGTCTTATCATCCATCAAATGGATGTAAAGACAGCTTTTCTTCATGGTGACCTTGAAGAAGTGATTTATATGGATCAGCCTGAGGGATTTGTTGCTTCTGGTAATGAGAGGAAAGTATGTAGACTAGTCAAGTCCATCTATGGCCTTAAACAAGCACCTATAGACTGGCATAAAAGGTTTGATGAAACTGTTTTAGACTTCGAATTTTTTAGTTAACGAAAGTGACAAGTGCGTCTACTATAAGGTTAGAGGTAATGATTGTGTAATCGTGTGCTTGTATGTAGATGATATCTTGTTGTTTGGAACCAATATTGAGATTATTAACGAGACAAAGAGTTTCTTGAAGATGCACTTTGAGATGAAGGATATGGGTGAAGCTAGTGTGATTCTTGGGATCAAGTTGACTCAGTCAACTGATGGAATAACTTTGTCACGGTCTCATTATATAGAGAAATTGTAACACCCCCAGATCCGGGGTCGGGAATCCGGGTTGTCACGGTCTTTCTTTCCACAATATCACTTTACTTAATTAATAATAAATACCCTCATGCTGTGACCCCACACTAACACACACCACAACTCGTTATAGTCTCAGAGATGAAATTGAAATAAGTACAAGTCTTTGAATCCACAATTTAAAATTATTACAACCCAAAATGATTACTTGATAATTTACAGTTAATTGCCATTATCTGCCACAAGTTATAATTATACATAATTGGATTCTCAAAAGTAGATGGTCTAAACTACAATGGATCTACCTCTGCAGCTATAGCAGCTACAATATCAGCGGGAAGACGCGGGACGCTTCCCACGCGCTTGCGCTGGGTCTGCTGGAGTCTGGCCATCTCTCCTAACTGTTGTTGTGTGATGAAGAAATAAAGCAAGAGTGAGCCTTACAGCTCGCAAGATAATATGTAGTGATAACAATAATACCAGTATCTAAATGGATACTTACTAAAATCTTTATCGTGTGTAAGATAATTACTTACTAGATATAAGTAAAAACAAGGAATGAAGTTACCAATACTTCCCCACACTTATATCATTTATAAAGCTACTTGAACTATCACCGTTCAAAGTATAATAAAATTCACGAGGTCATCCCATAGAGGAGACCACAAATAAACTTGAAAATATTTGATCTTTGAAATATTTTGAAAAGAAATGAAGTTACGAGATACTTCATTCAATGGATACACCAATAAAAATGTTTGACCCTGTCAATGCTTCGGCAACCACCCATTAGTAGCCTTTCGATCGAAATGCTACGGGTAGTGTTGCAGAATTATCCAAATGGATGATGAACTCATTACGGGAGTTTACCGCGCCAGGAAGACCACTTACGATGATCAGTCGTAGTAGTACAACCCCACCATTTTCTACATGTAGAGGAGAACCTGTCGGATTTACTTGTCAACCGAACACTGAACTCCTAAGGAATGGACCGCCTTAGCGGAACTTCCAGGCCATTTGGGCCAATATAATAAGGCTGGGCCGGCGCTACTCGACCACTTACGCCACTCCTAGTTCAGATGAAATCCATGACTCTGAAACGTAAAGCTCGTTTCCCCCTTTCCCCAAGTAGAAACTTGTTGATACGGCTCCACCAAGAAGTCGTATCTAGTTGGAAAGGAAAACTCACCGATATTTCCCAGGCGATGCCTGTTAATGGATTAACTTGTTCCAAGAATTTTACTTCCCGAATATTGGGTAAGTAATCAAAAAACTCTTTTACCAAGACAGCAACCTTGTTGCGAATATAAAACACACCACCGAGCCGGACTCCCCAGGTTTTTTTGAGCGAGTATTTAAATCCCCTTTAAAAAGGAAGATCTTAAATATAAAAATGAGTTTTGGGATCCGCTCTGACTTTTAAAAATCATTTTTGAAGACTCGAAAACACTTTAAAGAGTGTTTGGAGTAAGACTGATTTAATGAAGTAAATCAGTCCCCAGAATATTAGAAAATATCTGAATATTATTAATTAAATAATATTCCCATAAAGAATAATCTTTATAAAAATAATTGAAGTAGAAGTATTAAATTTATACTTGAAACGAGTATTAAATAACCCAAGATATACTTATATGAAAGTATTATCTTTATTTGAATAATCGAAAATAAGTTTGATTATTTACACCTTATTCTTTAATAAAATAAAGAATATATCTCAGCAAATAATCGGAGTCATAGATCCTCAAATGAATATTCAAATAATATTCAATAAATAAAATACGCTGAGTCATAATACCTCGAATGAATATTATAAATAATATTCATTAAATAAAATAAAGGAGTCATACATCCTCAAATGAATATTCAAATAATATTCATAAATAATATAAAAGAGTCATAAGCCCTTGAATAATATTCGAAATAATATTCAATAATAAAATAAAGTTTAAAGTTATCGAATAAACCTTATTCGATTAATAGTTTGGAAAACTATAACCATATATATATATATAAATATATATATATATATATATATATCCATATCCATATATACAAGATTACTCGGGATCCTCGACTCCCGGTTTTAGAAAATATTTTCACCTTTGGGTCCCTATACTAAGGGTATATGCAAGATACAACTATCCTCTAGCATAGGTATTATCAAATAAACCAACAGATATATATCTCAAGAATGTAAAACAGGCATGCATATATACCATATCACATGCTACAATATATCGCAACATTTGCTAAATAACAATCATGCAATATCACAAGATAATGCATATACATACATTTACATCACAACAACAGTGTATCGGATAGAATACTTGCCTGAGCGACTTGGGGGTGAGAAAGGCTCGGGACGAGTCTGGCAACCTATAAACAACAAGTAAGTTGGAATTAAACCAAAATCACTTGTAAGTCTATGCTTTAACTAACTTAGACTCTAATGCTAGTTTTACGCTCACCGATTCGCTTAAGTCACTCGGGTACCCTCGGCTCCACCATTTTTAATAACTTGACCTTTACGAGTTTTAACGCGATTCCTTCGCGAATGACTTACCAACTGCCTAACACACTTACCATAAATGTTTCACACATTAATTAATCCTTTTTGGTCTTTAACCTACATTCCAAAGTAAGGCGAGGGAAAAAGTTTCGTTCGTGAAACACCGTTACTTGAAACGGTCGTTTCTCCTAAACCGTAAATCGGAATCGGACGAACTACATATCAAAACGAAGCTCGTAACATGAGCTATCTAAACATGGCAGTGGTCACAATTTAGCAGGGGGTTCTCGGGTCCTAATGCTATGCACAAAAACAGTCCAAAGAAAATCGGACATTACGACGGCTATGTTTACGCGATTTCCCATTTTTAAAACTACCCACAATCATCACAAACCATCCTCAAATCCACACACATCAAACACCCATCCTTACCACATCATAACAATCCCAAACAATTCAATATTACTCATTCATACATATGCTTAACCTAACTTTAATCATGCTTTAAGTTTCTTTAAATCAAAACCACTAAATTATCATTTCATTTCACCACCATTCCAAATCTCAACTCTAAACATAACAACAAGATACCATAACATCTTACTCATCAAAATCACTTTATAATATATATGAACCTAGGGTTTGAAAAAGGTATACCTTCCTTGAAGTGGTGGGTTGAGCTAGGAAGCCTTAAGAAGCTTGGAGAAGCCTTAGGAAAGCTTGGATCTTCAAGAAAACAAGAAAAAAAACTCAAGTTAAAACTTGAAAACACTATTCATTGTCTTCTCCAATGATTAAATCAAGAAGCTAGAGAAAGAATTTGTGGCTTAAACTTATGATATAGCCATTACTAAGCATAAGGATGGTTAGGGAATTTTCTTACCAATTAAGGATGCTTTGATCTTGATTTTGGAAATTCTAAGCCTTGCAAAAAGAAGAAAGCCGAGAGCAAACAATGAAGAACAAGGCCTTGGTTGATTTTTTGATTTTGATGAAATGATTTGCTAGTTGGTTGACTTGGTTTTGTTTTTGATTTAGCAAATTACCACCTTGCCCTTGAATTTGTGTGGTCCTTAATCAACCACACCTCCCTTCTTCCATGTCATGCTTATGTCACCCTTGTGATGTCATCCTTCCTTCCTTGTCTCCTTTCTATTGGTTGGATGACATCACTCCCCTTAATCCCTTTGATTAGCTTCCTAATCGATTGCCTAATGACCGCTGATCTGTTGTACGGTTCGCTTAACTTTCGTTCTCGTTTATCGTTTGAAGGATCATACCCGGGATCTTATTACTTAGGTTCCCTTGACCTTTCTCAATACATTATATTCCTTTTTATGATCCTCTATTATAATCCTTTAATTTAAATCCTTTTTATCCTGTTACCTTATACTCAATTCTCTCCGTATCTTGTGGATTTCCGGGAAAAACCAAAG
This sequence comes from Apium graveolens, assembly GCF_009905375.1. Classification (NCBI taxonomy): domain Eukaryota; kingdom Viridiplantae; phylum Streptophyta; class Magnoliopsida; order Apiales; family Apiaceae; genus Apium; species Apium graveolens. The sequence continues at coordinate 197,385,229 of NC_133653.1, forward strand.
TGTTCGGAATTGGGTTCTGACGATATTTACATACACTTATATACTTCATATAGTACTAATAAAATCCCAGAATATCCATAACAGAACCCCTACATAGTGTGGCGTGAAAAGTTTTCTCATTCAGCTAAAACACTATTCACAAGGGTTACAAAAAGTTGAAAAATTTTGGGGTTATTACAGTCTCCCCTCCTTAAAAGGATTCCGTCCCGGAATCAAACAGAAAACAATTGGGGGTACTTTTCTAGCATTGCGCTCTCTAGTTCCCAAGTCGATTCTTCCACATTATGATTCTGCCATAGTACTCTGACTAGCTTGATCACCTTGTTCCGAAGCACCTGCTCCTTCTTATCCATAATCCTTACTGGCTTCTCCACGTAAGTTAGATCTGGCTGCATATCCACCTGCTCGTACTCCACTATGTGCCTGGCATCTCGATGATACCTCCTTAGCATTGACACGTGGAACACATTATGAACTTGTTGCAAATTAGGGGGTAGGGCTAGCTCGTAAGCTAACTTTCCAATCCGTCTTAATATCTCAAAAGGTCCAATGTATCTTGGGCTTAGTTTTCCTTTCTTTCCGAACCTCATTAATCCCTTCCAAGGGGATACTTTCAACAGTACTAAGTCCCCTACCTCATATTCCTTGTCCTTTCGGGCTAGGTCTGCATATTTCTTCTGTCTGTCTTGGGCTGCTACAAGTCGCCCTCTGATAAGATCCACTATATCTTTGGTCCTTTGGACCACTTCGGGTCCGAGCATCTTCCGCTCTCCTACTTCATCCCAGTATAAGGGAGATCGACACCTTCTTCCGTACAAGGCCTCATAAGGCGGCATCCCGATGCTAGCATGAAAGCTATTGTTATAAGAAAACTCGATCAACGGCAGGTGATCATCCCAACTTCCTTTAAGGTCTATTGCACAGACTCTCAACATATCCTCTAGTGTCTGGATGGTCCTTTCACTCTGTCCATCCGTCTGGGGATGGTACGCGGTACTCATATTTAACTTGGTCCCCGCACATTCCTGAAAGCTCCTCCAAAATCTGGAGTTGAACCTTGGGTCTCGGTCTGAGACAATGGATGCTGGGACTCCATGTCGCGTCACTATTTCCTTAAGGTAAATGTCCACCAGTCTATCGACTGTATATCTCTCATTGATAGGAATGAAATGAGCTGACTTTGTCAATCGGTCTATAATTACCCAAATGGCGTCGTGATTGGCTTTCGTCCTTGGCAAGCCTACAACAAAATCCATCGCTATCTGTTCCCATTTCCATTCGGGAATCTCCAGGGGTCGCAAAAGTCCACTGGGTCTCTGGTGCTCTGCCTTCACTCTTTGGCAAGTTAAACACTTGTTCACCCATTCTGCTACGTCCCTCTTCATGTTGGGCCACCAGTAATATTCCTTCAAATCCCTATACATCTTGGTACTTCCTGGGTGAATGGAATACCTTGAACTATGGCTTTCATCCAAAATCTCATCTTTAAGTTCTTGAACATTCGGAACCCAAATTCGGTAGGAGTACCTCATTATCCCTTTATCATCTTTCTCAGTATGGATCTCTTCTCCAGTCATTGACTTTCTGTCTTCATTCATTATTTTCTCTTGGCACAATCTGATCTTTTCCAATAATTCTGGCTGCATTGAGATCTCAAAAAGCTTTTCAGTTCCGGTTCCGGTTACCTTTACCTCTATTTCCATTTTCTCAAAATCCCTTATCAACTCTTCCGAGGTCGTTATCATTCTGAGTCTTTCCTTTCTACTAAGGGCATCAGCCACCACATTGGCTTTCCCTGGATGATAGAGAATCTCACAATCGTAGTCCTTGATTAGTTCTAACCATCTCCTCTGGCGCATGTTGAGCTCTTTCTGCGTAAATATGTACTTGAGACTCTTATGGTCTGTGAAAATCTCGCACTTCTCTCCATACAAGTAGTGCCTCCAAATTTTTAAAGCAAATACTATTGCCGCGAGCTCAAGGTCATGAGTAGGATATCTAACCTCGTATTCCTTCAATTGTCTCGACGCATACGCGATAACTTTACCGTGCTGCATAAGCACACATCCTAATCCTTTGTGCGACGCGTCACTATATATCACAAAATCTCCTTTTCCATCCGGCAATGCCAGTACCGGAGCCGTTATCAACCTTTTCTTTAATTCCTGAAAACTGTTCTCGCATTTCTCCGTCCACTCAAACTTCTCTGTCTTACGAGTAAGTCGTGTCAAAGGGGCTGCGATCTTCGCAAAGTCCTGCACAAATCTACGATAGTAGCCGGCCAATCCTATGAAACTCCTCACCTCTGTGGGTGTGGTTGGCCTTTCCCAATTTGAGACTGCCTCTATCTTGGAGGGGTCGACCAATACTCCTTCTTTATTGATCACATGTCCTAAAAACTGTACTTCATTCCGCCAGAATTCACACTTCGAGAATTTGGCATATAACTGCTCCTCTCTGAGTATTCCTAGAGCTATCCTCAAATGCTCTGCATGTTCTGCCTCAGTCCTTGAGTAGATCAAAATATCATCGATAAAAACTATCACACACTTGTCCAAGTACTTCTTAAATACTCTATTCATTAAATCCATGAAGGCCGCTGGGGCGTTGGTTAATCCAAAGGACATTACCAAGAACTCATAATGCCCATACCTGGTACGGAACGCTGTCTTGGAAATATCTTCGGGCTTAATCTTTAGTTGGTGATATCCAGTTCTCAGGTCAATCTTGGAGAAATAAACAGCATCCTTTAGCTGGTCGAACAGATCGTCTATTCTAGGTAATGGGTACCTGTTCTTTATGGTTAGCTTGTTCAACTCTCGATAGTCTATGCACAACCTCATGCTCCCATCTTTCTTCTTAACAAATAAAACTGGTGCTCCCCACGGAGACACACTGGGTCTTATCATACCCTTATCCAAGAGTTCCTGCAATTGGATAGCTAATTCCTTCATTTCTAACGGGGCTAACCGGTAAGGTGCTTTTGAAACTGGCGCCGTCCCTGGGGCCAACTCAATAGCAAATTCAATCACTCTATCGGGTGGTAATCCCGGAAGGTCTTGGGGGAATACATCTTCAAATTCGTTGACTACTGGAATATCTTGTAAGTTGGGCACCTCCTTCTGTGTGTCCACCACATAGGCTAGGTAAGCCTCACTTCCTTTTCGTAGCATCCTTTTGGCCTGAGCCATAGTCAAAAATTTCTGCGTCTGCCTCTTTCCTCTAAATATAACTTCTTTCTTCCCGGGGATATTTAACTTAACTTTCTTCCCTTTACAGTCTATCTGAGCATCGTTGCTAGATAGCCAGTCCATTCCCAAAATCACATCAAACTCCCCTAATTTAAAAGGAATCAGATCAACACTGAAAGATTGCTCCCCTATGCCTATCTCGCAGGCGGGGTGAATCTGGTTAACAGGAATAATCTCATGATTGGCTATTTCTACTTGCAAGGGTTCTATCAAGGGTTTAGCCTTAAGTCTTAACCTACGCGCAAAGTCCTTTGATATAAAAGATTTAGTTGCTCCCGAATCAAATAAAACATTTGCACTGACTGAATTTAGAGAAAGGGTACCTGCTATCACATCTGAATCTTTCATAGCATCCTGGACTGTCATGTTGAAAGTCCTCGCAGTAGGTGGCTTATTAGAAGCAGCCCTGCTTGCTCCCGAAGCTGCTGGTTTGTTCATTGGGCATTCTCTCTTCCAATGACCCTGGCGTCCACACTGATGACAAGTGGTGGTTGGAATGACGGCAGGGGCTGACGAAGGGCATTTGTGAGAATAGTGGCCCACTTGCCCACACTTAAAGCAGGTTACTGGCTTTCCTTTACACTCCCCAGTGTGATTCCTTCCACAAGTGTTACAGGTTGGCAATGGGGGTCGAGACTGGTTGGAATAGGACATTCTTGACTTCTGGCCGCCCTGGCTCACACTCACACTCATTGGTCGCTTAAACCCAGTGTTCCTTCCTGGTAGGGACACTGCTCCTCGATTAAACCTAGTTGGGAAGCTCCTTCCTGCGGAACCTCCACCCATGCTCATACTTTTCCTCTTTATTCCTTTCTTCTCTCTTTCCTTCTGCATCTGTTCACTTCCGACTTCTACAATCGTTGCTTTTTGCACCAGAGTGGCATAGTCCGTAAGCTCAAAGATTGCCACCCTATTCTGAATCCATGGTTTCAGTCCCTGCTGAAACCTCCTAGCTTTCTTTTCCTCGGTGCTCACAAACTCCGGCACAAACCTTGATAACTCAGTAAATTTCGCTTCGTACTCTGCTACAGACAAGTTATTCTGCTTTAGCTCCAAGAACTTGAGCTCCATCTGGTTTTCCATAAACCTCGGGAAATACTTTCCCAGAAACAACTGACTAAATCTCTCCCAGGTTATAATAGCATCTGTCTCCATGTTTTTCTTGGCCTCCCACCAGTAGTTAGCTTCTCCTTTCAGAAGGTAGGTAGCAAATACAGTTTTCTGTGCCTCATCGATACTCAAAATCTCAAAAGATTTCTCCATCTCCTTTAACCATGCCCTTGCCTCAACTGGGTCGGCTGATCCGTGGAACTCAGGGGGCTTAAGGGACTTAAAAGCCCTGAAAGAGTTTGCCACTGCATTGTTACTTCCTTGAGGGGGTGGGTTGGGTTGACGTTCCAAATTCTGTCTTAGGAGTTGCATGAACTGGCTCATGGGATCCATGCCTGGGTTTGGTACTGGTTGCTCAACCTCGGTTTCTCCTTCTTCAGCCTCTACCTCGAATCCCTCAACATCATACGTTTCCTCTTCCTCTTCATACAGGGAGTCATCCTGTTCCACATAATCCTCATCTTCCTCTTCACTGTGATCTTGGTTTCTATTGTCCTGATTATGGCTTCCCTGGTCCTCAGACCCAGGGTTCGCCCTAGTTCCAATCTTTCTTGGCGGCATGATTCTGATAATAATAAAAACAATTATTGGGAAAAATTCAACGTTAGGTCACAATCATATACAACATTGTGCCTTGCACAGCTCTTATAATGGGGAGAACGTATATCGCAATTCTATTATTTTAAGAAAGTTCTAATACGAAGTGCAGTAATAACAATAATAAAACAGTGATCCCGTCACTATGGAACTGAACTGAAAGGAAACAAATATATACATAATGCGAGAATACATAGTTTGATCTGGTCAAAAGTACAACAGTGCTACAGTCATCTGTCCCAAAAGTGATACACAAGAGTCTATCTGTCTAGTCAGAAAAAGGGATGCTATATACAAGTCAACTATCCCGGAAAATTGGCTCTTACTAAGGCCTCGGCTAACTAGACAACTAGACTAATCCATCATCAATCCTGAATCACACACCCGAACGGGTCAGCTCCCAAACCCTTTCCATCGCACGACGGAAGATATAGTCGGCCTGCCGCCTGGAGATCCTACCATGCCTGTCCCCCTGGAGAGATCTGAGTCTCGCTCGGGACGTGAGCTCTATCCCTGTAAGCTCCCTCCTCAAGGATCGGGTATAGAAGCCCTGGTCTCATAAGCTCGGGTACGCCTACCCGCCCTCTCTGCATCCAACTCCCTCCTGGCCTCATCCAGTCGGGCCTCGGCAACAGCCACTCGGGTCCTCAAAACATCCTGAACATATCCATGAGCTAACGAAGACTGCCTCTGGGCAGGGTCAAGAGGTGGTGAATCCGGAGCCGCTGAGGGTGCCTCCTCGGTCTGCCTAGGCTCGGAAGTATGGGTCTCTGAGCTGTCATCATCAGGAATCCAAGATAGTGGTGGAGGGGTAGGGGCTCTGACCACCGGAAGTGTGGGTAAAGGGATACCATCATACACTACCATAGGTCCAACACACTCCTCAGCTACTGGGACCTCATCCGGGTCCTCCTCATCTGGAATAGCAATAACCTCTGTCTCTGACTCCTCTGAGGGGTCCTCCTCATCTGAAACAGCAATGACCTCCGTCTCAGGCTCCTCTGGGGGGTCCTCCTCATCTGAAACAGCAATGACCTCCGTCTCAGGCTCCTCTGGGGGGTCCTCCTCATCCTCCTCCATCTCAGGCTCCTCCTGATCCTCAACATCCAGCAATGCCTCATCATGCTCACGCTCGTACCTCTCAGGGTCCTCCATCTCAGGCGCCTACACATTAAACGAGCTAAATTACTATCATGATATTTATAAGGGTTCCCGTAAGGGTTTTAGCTGTCAGTACTACTTTAAGTAGTCCGACCATGAACTTGGCAAGAGTTCTTATTATCTTTGTGAGTTTATTATTTTATCGTCGCATCATCTCTGAGGTTTATAACGCTTAGCTCTGATACCATTTCTGTAACACCCCCAGATCCGGGGTCGGGAATCCGGGTTGTCACGGTCTTTCTTTCCACAATATCACTTTACTTAATTAATAATAAATACCCTCATGCTGTGACCCCACACTAACACACACCACAACTCGTTATAGTCTCAGAGATGAAATTGAAATAAGTACAAGTCTTTGAATCCACAATTTAAAATTATTACAACCCAAAATGATTACTTGATAATTTACAGTTAATTGCCATTATCTGCCACAAGTTATAATTATACATAATTGGATTCTCAAAAGTAGATGGTCTAAACTACAATGGATCTACCTCTGCAGCTATAGCAGCTACAATATCAGCGGGAAGACGCGGGACGCTTCCCACGCGCTTGCGCTGGGTCTGCTGGAGTCTGGCCATCTCTCCTAACTGTTGTTGTGTGATGAAGAAATAAAGCAAGAGTGAGCCTTACAGCTCGCAAGATAATATGTAGTGATAACAATAATACCAGTATCTAAATGGATACTTACTAAAATCTTTATCGTGTGTAAGATAATTACTTACTAGATATAAGTAAAAACAAGGAATGAAGTTACCAATACTTCCCCACACTTATATCATTTATAAAGCTACTTGAACTATCACCGTTCAAAGTATAATAAAATTCACGAGGTCATCCCATAGAGGAGACCACAAATAAACTTGAAAATATTTGATCTTTGAAATATTTTGAAAAGAAATGAAGTTACGAGATACTTCATTCAATGGATACACCAATAAAAATGTTTGACCCTGTCAATGCTTCGGCAACCACCCATTAGTAGCCTTTCGATCGAAATGCTACGGGTAGTGTTGCAGAATTATCCAAATGGATGATGAACTCATTACGGGAGTTTACCGCGCCAGGAAGACCACTTACGATGATCAGTCGTAGTAGTACAACCCCACCATTTTCTACATGTAGAGGAGAACCTGTCGGATTTACTTGTCAACCGAACACTGAACTCCTAAGGAATGGACCGCCTTAGCGGAACTTCCAGGCCATTTGGGCCAATATAATAAGGCTGGGCCGGCGCTACTCGACCACTTACGCCACTCCTAGTTCAGATGAAATCCATGACTCTGAAACGTAAAGCTCGTTTCCCCCTTTCCCCAAGTAGAAACTTGTTGATACGGCTCCACCAAGAAGTCGTATCTAGTTGGAAAGGAAAACTCACCGATATTTCCCAGGCGATGCCTGTTAATGGATTAACTTGTTCCAAGAATTTTACTTCCCGAATATTGGGTAAGTAATCAAAAAACTCTTTTACCAAGACAGCAACCTTGTTGCGAATATAAAACACACCACCGAGCCGGACTCCCCAGGTTTTTTTGAGCGAGTATTTAAATCCCCTTTAAAAAGGAAGATCTTAAATATAAAAATGAGTTTTGGGATCCGCTCTGACTTTTAAAAATCATTTTTGAAGACTCGAAAACACTTTAAAGAGTGTTTGGAGTAAGACTGATTTAATGAAGTAAATCAGTCCCCAGAATATTAGAAAATATCTGAATATTATTAATTAAATAATATTCCCATAAAGAATAATCTTTATAAAAATAATTGAAGTAGAAGTATTAAATTTATACTTGAAACGAGTATTAAATAACCCAAGATATACTTATATGAAAGTATTATCTTTATTTGAATAATCGAAAATAAGTTTGATTATTTACACCTTATTCTTTAATAAAATAAAGAATATATCTCAGCAAATAATCGGAGTCATAGATCCTCAAATGAATATTCAAATAATATTCAATAAATAAAATACGCTGAGTCATAATACCTCGAATGAATATTATAAATAATATTCATTAAATAAAATAAAGGAGTCATACATCCTCAAATGAATATTCAAATAATATTCATAAATAATATAAAAGAGTCATAAGCCCTTGAATAATATTCGAAATAATATTCAATAATAAAATAAAGTTTAAAGTTATCGAATAAACCTTATTCGATTAATAGTTTGGAAAACTATAACCATATATATATATATATATAAATATATATATATATATATCCATATCCATATATACAAGATTACTCGGGATCCTCGACTCCCGGTTTTAGAAAATATTTTCACCTTTGGGTCCCTATACTAAGGGTATATGCAAGATACAACTATCCTCTAGCATAGGTATTATCAAATAAACCAACAGATATATATCTCAAGAATGTAAAACAGGCATGCATATATACCATATCACATGCTACAATATATCGCAACATTTGCTAAATAACAATCATGCAATATCACAAGATAATGCATATACATACATTTACATCACAACAACAGTGTATCGGATAGAATACTTGCCTGAGCGACTTGGGGGTGAGAAAGGCTCGGGACGAGTCTGGCAACCTATAAACAACAAGTAAGTTGGAATTAAACCAAAATCACTTGTAAGTCTATGCTTTAACTAACTTAGACTCTAATGCTAGTTTTACGCTCACCGATTCGCTTAAGTCACTCGGGTACCCTCGGCTCCACCATTTTTAATAACTTGACCTTTACGAGTTTTAACGCGATTCCTTCGCGAATGACTTACCAACTGCCTAACACACTTACCATAAATGTTTCACACATTAATTAATCCTTTTTGGTCTTTAACCTACATTCCAAAGTAAGGCGAGGGAAAAAGTTTCGTTCGTGAAACACCGTTACTTGAAACGGTCGTTTCTCCTAAACCGTAAATCGGAATCGGACGAACTACATATCAAAACGAAGCTCGTAACATGAGCTATCTAAACATGGCAGTGGTCACAATTTAGCAGGGGGTTCTCGGGTCCTAATGCTATGCACAAAAACAGTCCAAAGAAAATCGGACATTACGACGGCTATGTTTACGCGATTTCCCATTTTTAAAACTACCCACAATCATCACAAACCATCCTCAAATCCACACACATCAAACACCCATCCTTACCACATCATAACAATCCCAAACAATTCAATATTACTCATTCATACATATGCTTAACCTAACTTTAATCATGCTTTAAGTTTCTTTAAATCAAAACCACTAAATTATCATTTCATTTCACCACCATTCCAAATCTCAACTCTAAACATAACAACAAGATACCATAACATCTTACTCATCAAAATCACTTTATAATATATATGAACCTAGGGTTTGAAAAAGGTATACCTTCCTTGAAGTGGTGGGTTGAGCTAGGAAGCCTTAAGAAGCTTGGAGAAGCCTTAGGAAAGCTTGGATCTTCAAGAAAACAAGAAAAAAAACTCAAGTTAAAACTTGAAAACACTATTCATTGTCTTCTCCAATGATTAAATCAAGAAGCTAGAGAAAGAATTTGTGGCTTAAACTTATGATATAGCCATTACTAAGCATAAGGATGGTTAGGGAATTTTCTTACCAATTAAGGATGCTTTGATCTTGATTTTGGAAATTCTAAGCCTTGCAAAAAGAAGAAAGCCGAGAGCAAACAATGAAGAACAAGGCCTTGGTTGATTTTTTGATTTTGATGAAATGATTTGCTAGTTGGTTGACTTGGTTTTGTTTTTGATTTAGCAAATTACCACCTTGCCCTTGAATTTGTGTGGTCCTTAATCAACCACACCTCCCTTCTTCCATGTCATGCTTATGTCACCCTTGTGATGTCATCCTTCCTTCCTTGTCTCCTTTCTATTGGTTGGATGACATCACTCCCCTTAATCCCTTTGATTAGCTTCCTAATCGATTGCCTAATGACCGCTGATCTGTTGTACGGTTCGCTTAACTTTCGTTCTCGTTTATCGTTTGAAGGATCATACCCGGGATCTTATTACTTAGGTTCCCTTGACCTTTCTCAATACATTATATTCCTTTTTATGATCCTCTATTATAATCCTTTAATTTAAATCCTTTTTATCCTGTTACCTTATACTCAATTCTCTCCGTATCTTGTGGATTTCCGGGAAAAACCAAAGTGTTCGGAATTGGGTTCTGACGATATTTACATACACTTATATACTTCATATAGTACTAATAAAATCCCAGAATATCCATAACAGAACCCCTACATAGTGTGGCGTGAAAAGTTTTCTCATTCAGCTAAAACACTATTCACAAGGGTTACAAAAAGTTGAAAAATTTTGGGGTTATTACAGAAATCTATACTTGAGAAGTATGGTTATTCAAATTATAGAATCGCTAGTACACCATATGATTCAAAAGGTGCCTTAGTCGAGAATAGTTTAGGAGTTCCTGTGTCTTAGTTAAGGTATTCTTAGATTACTGGGAGTTTGCAATATCTTGCTAATGTGACTAGGCCAGATATTTCTTATTCTGTGTCTAAGTTGGCTAGATATACAAGCTGTCCAAACAAGACTCATTGGGAGGCACTGGATAGAGTTCTTAGATATCTGAAGGGAACTATTTCCCTTGGCTTGCATTACCGAAGATTTCCGGGGGTACTCGAGGGGTATAGTGATGCATGTTGGATTGCTAAGAAATCTGGTTCCAATGGAGTGACTGGATATGTGTTTACCCTTGCGGGTGGAGCAGTGTCCTGAAAGTCTTCTAGACAGACTTTGATTACTCGGTCTACTTTTGAGGCTGAGTTGTGTGTACTTGATGCCACGGGGACGGAGGTTGAATGGTTATATGGACTCATGAGTATGTTACCTGTAGTAAGCAAGCCGTTTCCTGCCATTTCTGTTCATTGTGATAGTCGTACAACTATCGACAAAGTCAGAAGTGTAAAGTATAATGTTAAAACAAAGAGACACATCCAAGTTAGACTAAAGTCTATAAGGGGACTTGTGTCTGATAGGATTATTGTTATAGAGTTCATAGGAACTCAGGATAATATAGGTGATCCGCTGACTAAAGGGATTGAGCATGCTATAGTCCTTAAGTCGAGGTTGGGGATAAGACTGGTAACCCATCATAATTCATCAACAGCGGGAACCCAATACACCTGAGAGGAGATCCCTCGAAGTGTATTTAATATGGTAAAAACAAGTTGTAAGGATGAATTGGTAGTACATCTACCATATACATTTAGATACTTATGTATCTGAGTCAATCCCCTATAAAACTTAAGAGGTACTTGAACTGCTAGTTAGCAAGAGTTATTTGAACTCTGAATGGGGTCAAGTCGTTTGACGAGATGATAGCAGTACATCTCTGGAGATGCCCAGCTAAGCGAATGTAATTATGTGGCCGTAATTAGAGGAAAGGGTTATTCCTCGAAACATTCGACGGACAGGATCGAGACATGACCATTAACGTCTCAAAGCCGTAGATTGGCACCATAGCCTTTGACTTGTCGTCGTCTATGGAGTGTGGTTACACCCAACGGATAAAGATTCAAGGTAAAACATTTCATCTGTATCCGGTAGCCATCAAAGTAGAGGACTTAGGAGGGTTCAAACCCGGAAGGGTACCAACTCTGAAAAATATGTCATGTATAAATCTCGTATGCAATTTGATTATGGATTTGTGGGGGATTGTTAGAAAATGGAAAGTTTGAGGCATATTTTATATATGTTCTTGATATGATTTCCGGAAACTAACACTTGGAGGTTGTTCCTTGACATGAGGACTTAAACTTTCATATTTGGATCTAAGACATTTTCTTAGTGGAATCCATGAATATATTGTGACAAAGTTGCTTGTTTGAAATGGGTTATGGGGATTTTATCCCACATTGGTATTGTAAAAGAAAGATATTGAGTTTATATAGCATCTTGTGTTAGTGTTGTTTACAACTACTAGCATAAGTGGAATGCTTGTGTGGCCTAGTGCTAGTGGGAACTCTTATATTTTTCTTTTCTATTACAAGTTTAATTATTTATATTGATTATTTAATTATTAATATAAAATATATTGAGTAAGGATTATTTTAATCATACTCTGAATATATTTTGTAATATTAATATTAATTAATCAGGATATAATATAAATAATAAGGAAAACCCATTTTGTTTACTTTTTCCAGTTTTGTTACTTGGTGTACCACATCGAGTAAAATAGAAGAAGAGCAACTTGAGATGCCTATATATTGAGAGGTATACTTGAGATTAAAAAGACACAAGTCTCGGTGCCTACCTCGTAAACATATATGAGTTGCATAGGTTTTTTGGGCAAACTGAGGTGCGAGTCGCCGTTGATCATTGTTGGTTCTGTGGCCAGATTGATCTGTTGTTGTTTTATCCTGGAAGCGATATTGCTACATTCCATCACAGCTTAAGTGGAGGGCAATAATCTCTTCAAGAACAGTCAAGTCCTCTTGAAGGGTTTGGCGACTCAGCTGTTGTGTTCTTCTTCTTATCAGAATTTGGAAAGCGATAAGAGATAAATTTTCTTTACCTTCTTCGTCAATTACAGTCTTTATAGTTTGTTATTGCCTTCGTGTTTTGTTTCGTTAGTTGGTTATTTGCCATGTTCTTGTTATTATATATATAACTGCCCATTATTGCTGTGTAGTTAGAATTATACCCAACATTATATCATTTATGTAACTCCGTTTTTTAGTTTCCATAATTTAATTTATAATTATATCTCCTTCTATAAATTAAAAGAGGGCTATGAGCAAATTGAACCATTTTAATGGCGATAAAATTACAATTTTACCCTTTTATGTTGGAAAATTATAAAAAACAATTTTTCGCACAATTTTTGTTAAAAATGGGTATGTTATTGTATCTACTAAGAATCAAACCTCAAATCTCTTAATCAAAACTTTCATATCACTACCATTGTGATACATAACATCTTAACTTACTTTAAAATTCTTATTAGATAAACCATATCCTCTCATTCTTCTTTTATTACTTTAATTTTTGAGTAAATAAAATGTTAATTTATATTATTTGTGTCTCCTTTTTATTTAGTTTTTATAGTTTCATTATAAAATTTTAAAAATACCACCACCTCATATTTGTTTCACTAACCTCATATTTATTTCACTCACTTCACATTTATAAATTCTTTCACTATATATATATATATTTATATATGGAGATTATGTAAATATATTTTTATATATTTTTTTAAATAAATTTTTATAAAAATAATATTTAAAAAATTATAAGTATTTTAAAATAATCAATAATTTTATTGATCAATTTTTTACATTGTAATATAATACATATTTTTAATGTATCATTCATTTACATAATAAATCCATTTTAATATGATATGATATTAAAAATATGAGATATTATCAATATTTTTATATTTTTACAAATTATTAGACTATTTTTTATTTAAAAATATACTAATAATACAAAATTATTATTTTTAATTATTTCCCGCATTTCCGTGGAAATTTCCATTTTGGCGGGGATCGGTTATAAAAATAATTCATGTTTAGGATTCAAAGTGTGCTTGGGGATCAGGGTCGAAAGTATTTGTTCGGTGATCAGGGGCGTAGATAGTACTACCCAACCCCGAAGTGACACAATGCATATCCCTACAAACAAACTTCAAATATTTTTGTTATAATGATGTAGTTTTGATTTTTTTTATTAACATATAGATTACAATAAATATCTAATCTCAAAATACTCGAATTAAGTTAAAATCGAACTTTACGATAAAAAATAAGTTATCACCACTTAAGATATCCAATACCGCTCTAATAGTATGCATGAAAAAAGAAGAAGTAAGACAATCCAGTGAAAAGTTAAAATAGTCATTTATCATATTCAAAAATTATTTTTGTATAAATACAAATTCGTTCGAGATAATATTTTAATATATATGAAGGCACGTGCCTCGTACGGGCTTTTACGCTAGTTTTAATAATAAACACGATACCAAATACACAAAAATTACCCTAAAGCTAACAATCAACCAAAAAATCAAAAATCTAAAAACCCAACTATACATCCAAGCATACAATCAATTACCACATATTATACATCCAAGTATAAAATCAATTAAAAAATATTGTCTTAAAACTTTAATCCATTTTACCTGAGAGAAAAGATGCGGGGACAACATTGATAGAGTGTAGATCGAATCAGATGAGCATATGAGTGTAGAGAGTGGAGTGAGATTATATTTGAAGATTGATAGTGATGTTAGTGGGGGAGAAAGGGGGGGAGACGCAGAGGGAGATTGAGAGAGAGAGAGGGAGAGATCGGTGATGAGGAGAGAGGGAGATCGATGGAGATGAGTGTCGAAAATGTTAGCAAAGAGTGAAGACCGAGAGACAAATGAGAGGGGGAATAGATGAATGGCAGAGGATGTGCCCGAAAAAAAGGAAAATGTTTTTCCGAGTTAAGGAGCAGAAGTTATTTTCCGAGAAAATAAAACCTTTTGCAAGTAGTTATTTTCCCAGGGAAAATTTTTTCTTTTTCTTTTAACAAAACAAACGCCGAAAAATTTGGAAAATATTTTCCAAAATATATTTTTCGTGAAATAAACAGAGCCTTAGAGTTATGTTGATTCAATTTGGGATATGCAAACGGACTAATATTTTGATTGATTTTGTTTTCATTTTTTTTACGGATAAAAAGTTGACTTTGTCTAGATTTTTTCTTTTACTAATGGTTTTCGTTTTATTTTGGCGGGACTCTCAAACACACAATCTGTTTTTATCTTATATGATATTGCCTCCCTATCCTCCTCTCTACGCAGATTCATTTCACTTTATATAATTTAAAAGTTCAAAAATAATTCTAGATATCCTGCATTCATTCCCAAAATATTTTTCGAATGATGTGGTTTACATTTATCGCGTTTCAATTTATAGGTTTTTATGTACATACGGGGTTCCATTTCATTATAAGAAAAATTTGTAAATATGATCTTGACACTTTAGCATTTGAAAACGGTTTCGGAAACTATTTTAGGAACTCTAAAATTTCTCTTAATTTGAAGATTTATTATTGGTATTGATGTTGTTGGTTAATTAGTACGGAACGTATTCTTCAACGGAGAGGAAGTGCTAAATAATACTTCTTGTGACATTTAAGTTTTTAATGGAATTTTTCTCGGGCACCTTAATATTATAGAATGATTGGTTACTTGACAAATAATTTAAAATATTTTTAGAATCAAGTTCAATTTGATTAACACAAAACTCAAATCATACCCAAATTTTATTCCGATCTAAAAATATCTCAAACCCGAACTCAAATCCAAAAATAAATCCCACTCTTATTTTTGACGATATTAAATTATATTTTATTATCAATGAATGTCCTAAAAAGTTCTAGCTATGAAAATCCTAGAAAGTTCTAGCTAAGACCTTTGGCTTTTCAATTCTTTTGACTCTTTATATTCATGAGATTTTTGGCCTTTTGAGTTCCTATAACTTATAATTTGTAAGAATATATATAGGCCTCATACTTAAACTTGTAAACATACTTAAATCAATCTAACTTTACATGTTTGTTACATTTTATTCTCTCATTCTCTCTTTGTCACATATCTATTATATAGCTATTGTTGTGCAAGACATGCCTGTACTATAACAAGACTAAGTCAAAGTGACAGTCCTAAGATTTAGTTGTATTGGTAATTAAATTTGTATTATGTATTGTATTACTTGAGTCTGTAAAATGGTTAAAATATCAAACTAGAGTATTTTCTTATAAACAGTTTAAGCCTAAAAAATAAACTATGGAAGAAGATCAAGACATATCATGCCCCAGAGAAATGATATAGAAGTTTGGAGTTGAATAAATCCGTTTTATGGAAAATATTTTAAGTCAAGATATCGACAAGTCACAGATCAAGTCATATAGAGAAGTCATTCGAGAACTCTATAATGACTTATCAAGAAGTCCAAATTGGCTTATAGAGAAGTCCCAGAGATATCAATAAGTCAAATGAAGATATGAAGATATCGACAGGTCACTTTGCATATAGAGAACTCGGAGATATCGACAAGTTAAAATGAAGATATAAAGATTGGAGATGTCGACAAGTCAATTTTCTCATTAGAGATCTCAGAGATATCGACAAGTCAAAATGCTTATAGAGATCTCAAAGATATCGACAAGTCAGTTCTACATGCAGAGTTTTAGAGAGCTCGACAAGTCAAGTTCACTTATAGAGAACTCATAGACCCCGACAAGTCAATACACTTGTAGAGAACTAAGAGATCTCGATAAGCCATTATACTTATCGAGATGTCAGTTCTCTATAACAACAAACTGGAGATCTCAATATGAAGCTCAAGTACAAAATGCAGAAAAGTTAAATTTTCAAGATTATCAATCAACAAACGATCTCATCATTTAGATTGAAAAGTCTACACTAGCAGCTTGAAGAGTGCAAGATTAAAGGCCAAGATTAACTGACAAAGGAAAGTCACAAACCTACACGATTTGCAAAGATACACTAAGCCAGAAATGGAAAGCTTTAGAGATAACTTAAAGTAGGGTTTAGTACATCTTATTGCATGATGTGTAAACCTGTGTTTATTAATATATAAATTAAACACTGGTCCTTTATTTTTAGTTGTATCAAATAGATCTAGTTTTTTTTATAACTCTCTCAAGGAAGAAGCTGAGTTCTTTACTTACAAAGAACCCAGGATTTGTAGCAAAACACTAGCTTAATTTTAATACAAAATTAAGTTAGTTATGAAATATTATGTGCACTATTTTATTTCAGTTAACATAATATCACTGCATTTTTAATCAGCTTTGTTAACCAAGTAATAAATATTCAGAAAACCCTAAAAATATCCAAAACACATTCACCCCCCCTCTGTGTTGTATTCATTACCTAACAACTATAATAATATATATTTATAATACGTTATCATCATGAAGTCGCTCGCTCATTTAAATTTGGAGGTTACTATATCAAGCACGAAGCCACTCCTCAACCTTTAAGTTAACAAGATCTCCGCAATCTTTTAGGTATATTTTCATACTTTGAAAAATATGATGTACTTGATGCATGCCTGCTCTTTAATTTAAAATTTACTTATTTTCTTGTGAACATTTAAATATAATTTTAATTATGTCAATGCTATTTGACGATGTTAGAAAATAAAACAGTGTACTTTATTACGCATATTACTTTTAATATTTAATAAATTATGTAGTTACTATAATATGTCAAATTTCACCAAACTTGAGTTTGGAGCTCTTGATATCACTGGAAAGAACTATTTATCATGGATATTGGATATCGAAATCCATTTAGCCACACAAGATCTTGGAGACACAATCAAGAGGGAAATAAAGAATCTGAATCAAATCGCGCAAAAGAAATGATTTTTCTCCGGCGCCACCTGCATGAAGGACTTAAAACTAAATATCTTACTGTGAAAGTTCTAATTGAACTTTGGAAAAATGTGAGAGATAGATATGATTATTAAAAGACCATGATTTTCTAAAAGCTCGATACGATTGGATGCATTTGAGGCTTCAAGATTTTAAAACCGTCAGTGTATATAATTCCGCACTTTTCAAAATAACTTCTCAACTAAATTTATGTGGAGAAAAGATCACTGACGAAGATATGTTAGAAAAAACTTATTCAACTTTTCATGCCTCAAATGTACTCCTCCAACAATGATACCGTGAAAAAGGTTTCACAAAATATTCAAACTTAATTTCCTGTCTTCTTGTTGTTGAACAAAATAACAAACTTTTGATGAAGAATCACGAGTCTCGTCCAACTGGATCTAGCCCTTTCTCTGAAATGAATGCGGAAACTTATAATTATGAGCGTGGGCGTCGTGGGAGACATAGTCGTGGACATGGGCGCAAGCACGGTCGAGGAAATAAGTGAGAAATAATAGTTTTCTCAAATACAAAAAAAAATCCAGCCCGAAATTAGAGAAAGTGGAGAAAGATAAAAAAGGTTAAAAGAATATTGAAAAATGTTTGTTATAGATGTGTTATGAAGGGTCATTGGTCGCGTACATGTCGTACACCTAAGCATCTAACTGAACTATATGAAGCATCCCAGAAGGAGGAAGGAAAGACCATTAAAGCAAATTTAATTTTTCATGATGATGGACCCGAGTACAATCCCTCTGGCATGACATATTTAGAAGTGTCTGATTTTTATGAATTCCCTGAAGGAAGCGACAATATGAATGATACAAATAATATATAGATACTTTGTTGGTTGAAAAACTATTATGTAAGAACATTTTATCTACTTAATTTTTGTTACCCAAATACTAATTATGTGTAATTTTATTTTTGG
The DNA here is from genome assembly GCF_009905375.1 of Apium graveolens. Classification (NCBI taxonomy): domain Eukaryota; kingdom Viridiplantae; phylum Streptophyta; class Magnoliopsida; order Apiales; family Apiaceae; genus Apium; species Apium graveolens. Next base: position 197,403,692 of record NC_133653.1, read on the forward strand.
TGATATGGACAAATCTCATTCCCGCCCTAGTCATAAAATAGATGAAGAAGTTTATCTTGTAGATAGCACAACTACTCACACAATGCTTAAAAATAAAAAATATTTTACCTCCTTACACAAGTACGAAGGCGATGTTATCTTGAGGAACAAGAATTATTATAATCAATGCATTATTCTCTCCAAAATCTCAAAGAAATTTATTGAGTTTTAAAAATATTCGCAGAAATGGATATTATATTGAAACGATAAGTGAAAAGAGAAAAGAATTTCTTTGTAAAACATGCATCATTTTGGGTAGGAAATATGTGAAGGAAAAATTATCCGCTCTCTTTTCCGGATTCTATTATACAAATATACGTGAAATTGAGATAAATTTTATCGTAAACCAAAAGTTTACTGATACAAACAATTTTATCATTTGGCATGACCGGTTGGGACATCTGAGATCAATTATGATGCGGAGAATTATTGAAAACTCACATGGGCATCCATTGCAAAACTAGAAGATTTTTCAATTGAACGAATTCTCATGTGTTGCTTGTTCTCAAGTAAAATTAATTATTAGGCCTTCCTTGAAAAAAGTTGAGACAAAATCTCCGAAATTTTTAGAATGGATACATGGTGATATATGTGGGCCCATTCACCCATCATGTGGACCATATAAATATTTCTTGGTATTAATTGATGCATCAATTCGATGGTGACATGTATACTTATTATCTTCTCGTAACCTCGCATTTGCGAGACTACTTGCACAAATTATTTGATCAAGAGTGTGATTTCCTGATCATAATATTTATACAATCTGTTTAAATAAAGCTGGAGAATTCACATCTCGAGCATTCAATGAGTATTATATGTCAATTGGATTTAATATTGAACATCCCGTCGCTCATGTTCATACACAAAATGGCTCGCAAAATCATTCATTAAACGACTTTAATTGATTGTCAGACCATTGATTATGAGAGCAAATCTCCCAACTACAGCTTGGGGCATGCTATTTTACATGCAGCAACACTTGTACGCATCAAACCTACAAGTTACCATAAGTTTTCTCCCTTATAATTGGCCTCCGGAAGAGAGCCTAATATTTCCCATCTATGAACTTTTAGATGTGCGGTATATATTCCTATTTTCCCACCACTACAAAAAAATATGGGTCCCCAAAGAAGATTGGGGATATATATTGGTTATGAATCTCCCTCGATAATAAAATATCTCGAAACCAATGATATTTACAACAAGATTTGTTGACTGTTAGTTTGACAAAATAGTTTTTCCAAGGTTAGGGGGAGAAAACAAGATTATATTAAAATAAGAGAGAGAAAATAAACAGATGGAAAAATAAATAACATAACATGCATCAACATTGAATATTTATGATCCTCATACAAATCAATGTGAACTGAAAGTTCAGAAAATAATTCAGCTACAAGGCATTGCAAATCAATTGTCTGGTTCAGTGATATAGATAAAGTGACTAAGTCATGTGTCCCAACTGAAAATGCTCCTGCTAAAATAGAAGTCCCAAAAGGATAAATAATTAAAACAAGTGAGTCAAGACCTCGCATGAAGCGTGGTAGACCAATCGGTTTCAAAGATAAAAATCCTCGAAAAAGAAAAGGAGCAAAGAGCGAAGATGCCCAAACTGAGGAACTAAAATCTCCAGAAGAGACTCCTGAAGAGTCCTGTAACATGAAAGATGGAATCCTAGAAGAGGGACAGGTACCTGAAAATGTTGAATATGAAAAGATCTCAATAAATTATGTTGTAACATGAAAGAGATGGAACCGAAATGTTACTACCGTCGACAAAATTTTTACATATAATGTAGCGATTGATATAATGATAGAATATGAGGATCTTGAACCAATAATCATCGATGAATGTCAACGTAGAGATGATTGGCCAAGGTAGAAAGACGTAATTGATAAAGAATTGAGCTCACTTAATAAACATAAAGTTTTTGGACCTGTAGTCTGAACTCCTGAAGGAACAAAACCCGTTGATTATAAATGAGTATATATACGAAAGAGAAATGATAAAAATAAAATTGTGAGATATAAAGCACGTCTAGTTGCTTAAGGATTTACACAAAGGCCAATAATTGATTATGAGAAAATATATTCACCTGTAATGGATGCTTTAACTTTTTATTATCTTATTAGACTACACGTTATTGAATAACTAGATATGTGCTTAATGGATATTATCACATCATACTTGTATGGTTCTCCTAAGAAAGATATTTATATGAGGATCTCACAAGAGTTTCGAATGCTTGAAGCATCCAGATCACATTCTCGCGATCTCTAATCGATTAAGTTACAAAGATCCATATATGGATTAAAACAATCTGGTCGAATGTGGTATGAAAGATTAAGCGAGTACTTGTTGAGGGAATAATATAAAAATAATGTTATTAGTCCATGTGTTTTTATAAAAAAATAGAATCTCATTTGTTATAGTTGATGTATATGTTGATGATATAAATATTATTGTAACTCTCGAAGAGCTCTAGAAGACAGTCGATTATTTAAAGGCGGAATTTGAAATGAAGGATCTTGGGAAAACAAGACATTGCCTTGGATTGCCAATTCAACATCTATCTAATGAAATATTAGTACATCAGTCAGCATATACAGAAAAGATTTTAAAATGCTTTTATATCTACAAATCACATCCATTTAGCTCCCCAATGTTTGTTCGCTCACTTGATAAGAAAATGATGTATTTCGACTAAGGGAGAAAAATAAAGAAGTACTTGGTCCTGAAGTACCACATATTAGTTCTATCGGTGCATTGATGTATCTAGCGAATAACACAAGGCCCGACATAGCATTTTCTGTAAATCTATTAGCAAGGCATAGTTATGCTCCAAAGCGGAGACATTGGTATAGAGTTAAGCATATTTTTTGATATCTCCGAGGCACAACTGATATGAGATTATTTTACTACAATAAATCCAAAAAAAAGTTGACTGATTATGCAGATGCAGGTTATCTATCTGACCCAGAAAAGGCTCGATCACAGACATGTTACTTGTTTATCTATGGAAACACAACCATCTCATGGTGATCGGTAAAAAAATCTTTGGTTGCTACATCTTTTAATCATGCAGAATTTCTTGTGATCCATGAAGCTAGTCGAGTTTGGATGAGATCAATATGTCAATATTTTCGAGAGTCATGTGGCATGCATTCTAATAGGGAAACCCCGACAGTAATGTTTGAAGATAACATGCCATGCGTTGAGCAGTTAAAAGAAGGCTACATTAAAGGCGACAAAACTAAACATATATCACCTAAGTTTTTCTTCACACATGACCTTCAAGAAAAAAGTGAAATTGAAGTTCAACAAATTCGTTCAAGTGACAACCTTGCATATCTGTTTATGAAGTCATTGCCTCCAATAACTTTCGAGAAATTGGTATATAAACTGGTATGCGTCGGCTTAAAAATCTAAAATAAAATTCATAATCGATGTAATCTTTTTCCTTTACTAGGATTTTTTTCCAATGAATTTTTTCCTAGAAAGGTTTTAATGATGCACGATTATTGAAAATGGACATTAAGGGGGTGTTATGGAATGTCCTAGAAAGTTATAGTTATGAAAATCCTTTGTTAAGATCTTTGACTTTTCAATTCATTTGATTCTTTATATCCATGAGACTTTTGGCCTTTTGGGTTCATGTACTTACAATTTGTAAGCATATAAATAGGCCTCAAACTAAGACATGTAAACACACTTGATGAATCATTCCAAGTTTAGTTATTTATTATCTTTCATTTTCTTCTTCTCTCTTTCTCTCTTTGTCACACATCTATTATACAGCTATAATATATATATATATATATAATATATTTCTCTTTTTCATATTTGACTGTCTTTTGTCTTTCGATTGTAATAAAATGCAATAATTAACCTATTGGGCCAAATGGTAATATACCAAAATTGGGCCAACCCAAATGGTGAGTACCCGGACGCTAAACTGTAGTATTAAAATCCGTTAAATAATGTGGTTAAGTCCCCCTCAACTCATCTTCTCCGTTCAGTAAAAAAGTTTTTAATATATCAATTCTATACATACACAGTGTGTGTTGTATGTAACAGCGGTGCTCAAGGTCTAACTATTTTCCCCCTTTGCTCTCTCTCACCATTTTTAATTATCATCTCCATTCCTTATAAAATATATTTTAAAACTAATAAATTAAACCCCATATAATAAAATAAAAATATACATATAAGAATCTGGGATGGAAGGAGGGGGTGTACAGTACAATCCTCGAACTGTTGAAGAGGTTTTTAGGGATTTTAAGAGCCGTAGAGCTGGAATTGTTAAAGCTCTTACTACCGGTCTCATCTCTCTCTCTCTCATCTCTCTCTCTCTCTCTCGATTACAACTTCAATTACTCACACACACACATCTCTCTCTCTCTCTCTCTCTCTCTCTCTCTCTCTCTCTCTCTCTCTCCCTCCCTCCCTCTCCCTCCCTCAAATTACCCATTTCTCTCTTTTTAAATATTATTTTTTGTGGGATTTATTGGTAATTTTAGCCCCTTTTGGGTTGGGTTAATATTGATGTTAAAATATTGTGTTTTCTTGCAGATGTAGCAGAATTTTACCATCTGTGTGACCCTGGTTAGTTTTTTTTTCTTATATTGTAGTAACTCAATATTTACTGTGTTACTGTTGCCTTGTAATGATTTTAATTGAGTGCAGTATTACTTACTTTTATTTGCATGTTCATAAATATGTATGTATGTACGTATCTCTCGAAAAATCCGAGTTTTGTGATGGTTTAGGCTTGTCATATAAGATTCATATCTTGTTACAATGTTCGCTAATTCAACATTGTGCTCCAAGTGGTTGCTAATGTGCAATGTATTTTTTTCATTGGCATGCGCCAACAGAATCAGAAAATGCTTTGGGGTGTACTAAGTGAACTGTTGCAATGTGCATTCTGTTATGGATCAATGTTCGCTTATGTAGTTATGTGTAGTATTTGCTTGCTCAAATTATTAATTTTATCAATAAAGTCTTTGTTTCAACTTCTGATTTTGTTGTGAAGTCTATATTTGAGGTGTTAGAAACAACATATTTCTCTCTTGTATATAGACTTTCAACTTCGTTTTCGTGGCATCTAGTCTTCGTGTATAACAAATAGTCTTCATCCTTTTCTCTACTAAGACCATGTACGCTTACAAATTTGTACTTCATGATGATATTGTAATTGTTCTTGTAGAATCTTTTCTTTGACTGGGAATATAATTTCTCTTTTAAATAACAGAGAAGGAAAATCTTTGCCTTTATGGTTTTCCCAATGAGCGGTGGGAAGTTAATTTACCTGCCGAGGAAGTGCCCCCAGAGCTTCCAGAGCCTGCACTTGGTATTAACTTTGCAAGAGACGGGATGCAAGAGAAGGACTGGCTATCTTTAGTTGCCGTCCACAGTGATGCATGGTTACTTGCTGTGGCATTTTACTTTGGTGCTAGGTTTGGATTTGATAAAGCTGACAGGTAATAAATTTGATCCAAAGCCCTTTCCCCCTGATACTGTTGTGCAGAGGGATATTGAAAACTTTATTATTAAAATACCCTTTAATATTTTACTTGCCTTGTGTTAGCTGTACTGTCTCAGAACTGAGAAAAAAACTATTAATGACCAGACAGGCCCATAACTAATGAGATGCATTTTCTCATACTCCTTACAATTTAATGGGAAATTCTTAATTTATATTATGCAATGAAGTTCCCCTTCGTCTGCATGCGATATAAACATTGTTGATTGTTCTCTGAAAGGGTATCCATTAATTTTGCAAAATAAATAAAATGTCTTTGCTTTTCAATGTATTCTAATTTCGACAAGCCACACATAATAGCTGCCGTGCATCTTTTCTGAAGTTCTGCACCAGCTCTATATCAGGCACAATTTGCTAAAATTTTTGTACAGCTAATGGGCCTAGACATTATTTACAAATGTACTGTTTCTCATATGTATAATCATCGAGGGATATGATCATTTTAAATTTAGTAGGGACAATCTTCACAGAGCAACTAGAAGAGGGTTTTATGCACAAAATTTATCTTCGGAAAATTAATTAAATGGTTGTCTGATTTGTATCAAATTTATTTAACCATACTGCCCATTCTGGAATTGATTGTCATTATTTATTTCACAACTATTACACTAATTTAAATAGGATGTGTGTGGTCTTTTTTCGTTAATCGTCTCTAATTGGGTCCACAATCCTACCACCTACAAACCAAAGTTTTTGTTGTATTTTTGTGTGTAATTTTATGTACGGATACGGGATACCTATGGGGAAGTTGGGTGTTAATTTGTATATTACTGTTTTGTAAATGTATGCTATTGACATATCGGTCTTACATTTGAGGTCCATGAAGTCCTACAAACACATTCTATTTTAAAATACTTAAGCCATACATGCAAGGTATATCGTTCTACAACAGTAATTCTGGTTAGACAGAGACTGTTCAAAACATAATTAATTAATCATTAAGTCAGGCTAAGCCAATTAGCATGGTTTTGCTTGAGATGAGTCATGATTGTTTGTATATGTGCTCAACTTTATATTGTCTTTTTATTGTTATGTGCATTGAAAAAAATTTGGTGCAAGCAATGTGCTTAGCTAGTAGTAAATGCATAGCATAATTATTGATCTAGAAACAAAAAATTACCTGCTTGAAGCAAGAAGGAATATTCGGTATTATATTTATGAATTAGAGTTGCACAGACTTGAGAAACAGCTTAAATATATAGTTCATCAGTCATGGCTGCACGTTGTTGGTTAAGTTCTCGTATGGTATATTACATATTGTGTTTTGTAACCATCATTGTGATATCTAGTATGTATGGTGGTTTATGCAGAAAGAAGCTCTTTAATATGATAAATGATCTCCCATCAATATTTGAAGTCGTGACGGGGGCTTGTAAGAAACAGTCAAAGGAGAAGTCAACTGTATCAAATCATAGCAGCAGCAAATCCAAGTCAAATCCCAAGGTAAAAAAGTATTCTAACGTTTCTAAGAAGATCTATTTTGTGTTGCTGCTGTATAATGTATTGTAAACATGTTAAACTCCATTCATTATCAGACTTCTACCTGTTGATTGGGATGATTTCTGATACAAGAGTGAGCTAGATCTTGTATCATTTTTTATATATCTTTAATTAATATAGTTTTGTTTGACTTGATAACTGCTTACATAGAAGTTGAAGCTCTAAAATTTCCTGTACAAACAATCGCGGAAATGAATTCCTGAAATTTAGATGACAAATAATAACTCAATTAAATCTATCTAACCTTTTGTGATAATGGTATTAGAGCATCTCCAAAAGACTAGCTAAATAGTCTCTAAATTGAATTTGGCAAATTTAGTCACTCCAAGAGACTAGCTAGTTGTCCCTCAAAATTTTGGCATGTCTCTCTTGTACCTTATTTTTAAGGAACTTGTCTCATCCCATATTTCATTTATATGAATAAAATATTCATTTCCCTCCATTACTAATCCTCTCTTTCTTCTCTTTCTCTCTTTCCCTCCTAAACTTAATATCATAATAACTATAAAAGTATATTAAGAGTGTTTTTGGAATTACCTTCCCTTATAATATCCTAAATCACTAAAATTTCAATATTTTACAATATTTATAAAGAATGGGTTAGGAGGCTCTTGGAGATGCTCTTAGCACGTATATCTTTGTGCATTGTGGATTTTGGCAAGTTCTTTGAACTCATCTGAAAATTTTGTTGGAGAGTATTGAAAACATAGTAGTTTATAATATTGGATATTATGTACGCCAAGTCGAGCATGTCACTGTTATAGGACATCCTTGTACTGTTATAAAACCAAGATTGCTGGTTTACTAGTCTGCTGCTATCACATGTGGACAGTCATCTAATCTTTTCTGTAGATGAATGATTGTGTGGATAGCAAGCAACCCATAGGTTTTGTCAAATTTAGGTAATCAGTGATGACCTCCCACTCTGCCACTCATTTCTTATATAATTATTATTAGTAATTGAATTCACTGATTGCAGTACAGCTCTGGGCTGCTCTGTTTACTTCAGAATATGAAAAATTAATAAGATAACAAATATTTAAATATATAATAATGTAGAGTGCAGTAATTTATTTGCATAAATAAATTGTTGTGTGTTTTAATTTTATTGTAAAACAGCGAGTCATGGAACCTCAAGGAAAGTTTTCAAAGGGATTACAACAAAAAGATGAGGATGAGGCTGAGGATGAGGATGAGGAAGGGGTGGAAGAAGAGGACGAGGAACATGGGGATGCATTATGTGGAGCATGTGGGGAGAATTATGGACAGGACGAGTTTTGGATTTGCTGTGACATTTGCGAGAAGTGGTTCCATGGGAAGTGCGTGAAGATCACCCCAGCCAGGGCTGAACATATCAAGCAGTACAAATGCCCTGCTTGCAGCAACAAAAGGTTACGCGTTTGATTGTGTCCGAGACAGCAGGATCCCCTTGCGAATCTCCTCTTGGTCATGTTTGTTGTTTCTAGTCTCAGCAATGATAGAAGTATCTTGATTGTCACTCTTAGTTATTGTGTAGGTCCCCGACTCTTGCATATCTCAAAACTGTTGGTAGTTCTGTAGGTTGATGTTTCCTTTCTTAACCTAAAGATGATGCAATTCGGATGCTTATTACTCTGTTAGAGTATATGTGTTTCAAGGTAAACTATATGTTAAATCCGGGAGTCTCTTTTAAATTTTCTTTTTGTTGTGGTAGATGGTTAATTCATTGGGAGGGCAACTCAACTTGTCCAGAAAGCCCTTTTTATAAAGTGACCCTAGTCCAAGATTTACCAGCTATAACTGATTTGTACAACTGCCATTTAGTTTAACGAAAATTTCTAAATGAGAGTATAATTTAAGCACCTATGTTCATCTTCAGGCCTTCTTTGTACGACGAGCTGATTTTGTAAATCGGGGAAGAAAGAACATACGGTAACAAAGAACATACAACTACTTGGCAAAAAAATAGATGCAACTGATGCCCAAAAAAAATAGATACAACTAATGCCCGTTAAAAACTAGGGGCACGGTCCGAGCAAGACCAGTTAAGCAACAAACGATTTTACAGCAGTTGGATTAACCATTCGACGGTTGAAATTAAAAAAAATAGTCCCAAGGACCACAGACAGTAGTCCCAAGGACCGCAGACAGCATCTACGGTTGTGACATGTTTAATTTGAACAAATAACAGTAAACACAGCAAATAGCATATAAAAAAAACTGAGACAAAAAGAGGGAATATTCCGGTGCGATTCAAGGGCTCCAAAACACAAAATCGTGAGTAATTGGAGGGCTTCTTACAACGGTCTCGACATAGTACGGGTATGTGTCGCGAACCAGTTAATTACTCGGATTTTTTTAGTTCTATTTCGTAATTGAACGATTATTTTACATCGATTGAAATCGTTTTTTTTGCGATTGTATGTATATGTATGTATGAACGTGTATGTAGATGTTTGGTAATGAGTAAAATTGCAATTTCATTCTATTAAAAATTGTTTGTATGTATTAATTTGGGAATTTGGGTTTTGAAAATGGAGATTTGGAAATTATTTGTTTTGGAGGAGTTTTTTGGTTAATTTTATTTGTTGCCATTATCATGAATTTGTGAACTTTGGTGAATTTTTTGACACTATTCATGAAAATTCGAAATAATGGTGTGTTTAGATTAGCCATGAATATATCAAGAAATAATGTTGACGAATTTATCTTTACAATTCTTAATTCTTTCAAGGATGGATAATTTTGATGATTTTAAGAATATGTTGTCGGGGCCGAATCAACATAACATAATTTGGGATATCCACTATCATGTTAGTGAGAACGTATGTTAGTGAGGATGTTGGGGACGATGTAGGGAGAGAAGAGTTGGAAAGTTATTCTTGTAATAAGTCGTTGCGGGATTGGAAGTTAAGAAGACCACCGAGAGAGTTTTTACACATGCTCGGGTTTGGGGGTTTGCATTGTGTTGCCCACTGGTACTAAGTTGATATCCGTTTTGGTGGAGCGTTGGAGATCGAAGACGAACACTTTTTTTATGAGACATGGGGAGATGACTGTTACGTTGGAAGATGTGGGCTTCATTTTAGAGTTGTCTATTCAGGGTGAGGCATTGACATATGGGGTTTGTAGAGAAAAATGCTCAATATTTTGTTAATAATTGGTTGAACTTTTGACCGAAGCGGATGTGGAGGAAGCTTTGTATCAGAATAATATCAAGCTATCTTGCTTGTTTGACATATATGATAGAGAGAAACCCGATAAGAATAATATGTTGGCAACAGTTATACATACGAAGGCGTATTTGCTATTCGTGATGGGTTGTATCATCTTTCCTACGAACATCAAGGCTTTTGTTCATGTTCGATACATCCGCTCTCTACTTAATATGCAGTAGATTCTTTACTATGCTTGAGTTGCAGCTGTGTTAGCTCACTTATATAGAGATTATGGAGTTTTTGGAGGAGAGTATATTTGTGTGGTTCAATTAAGCACATACGAGGGAGGAAATGGGGCTGTTGCGGATAAGGGAACAGGACCGGACCACGGACAGTGTCCGCGTTCCCTGGGGCTTGCTGTTTTAATCTCAAGCGTTGGATGGTTGATCCAACGACCGAGAGAACATTTGTTGCATAAGCCATCCTTGCAAATCGTTGCCAGGGATCATTCCCCAAAAACTAGTATTCACTTCCCTTTGTAAAGTTTAGCAGGTGTTCAAAATTTAACAAGTCGAAAATCAAACTACTGTAACTATAGCAACAAATGCTACATTCAAGACAAACTTGCATCACATTCTTGTGGTAGCCCTCAATAGAGCGGGCAATTCGTATCGTTTCATATACTTTCGTATCGTGTACTTTCGTGTTTCTTGTACGGAAGGGCAAACACATAGCTGATATGTTTAACATTCGTGTACCGAATAGTAAACACATATATGTAACCATTCGTTTCGTATACGTTTCGTGTACATTATGTGTATAAAAATAAATAAATATATAATATATATTAAATTTTTTGAATATAAATTTACATATATATATATATTATAAATATACACATAAAATAGTATATTTTTCAATATGTTTTATTAATATATATGAATTATATGTAAATATACATATAATATTACAAAATATGTATATTTATACAAATAAATACATAAATATGTTATATATATAAATATTTGTTAAAAAATTTATTTATTTCATGTACTTTTATGTCGTGTCGTGTACCCAGGGGTAAACATATATCCGTACCCGTATAAATTTCGTGTTCCATCGTGTGTGTACCGAAAAACGGAACACGTATCCATTTATATCGTGTCATTTTATCGTGTCGTATAGCAAATTGACAGTTAGAGATCTTTCGGTAAAAAATACAAGATTAAAATTAAAATTAGCCAAAACAAACTCAATCGTTGATCTGCTTAATTAAAAATAGACGATTAAAATTATATCTTATTAGAATAAGTATATTTTAAATAAAATCATAAATAGAAAATATTTACATTGTTATGCGACTATTTAAACACCAGAATATGATATAATGATACAATATTAGATAAAATTTGATAAGATATTATACTATATATATAGCTGTAATATTTTCATTCTACATTCGTATATTTATTTATATTTATATATATGTTGCAACAATATTGAGAGATGAACAAAAATGGCACGTGTCACCAAAAAAAAGCCCAAATTGTCACTTTTGAGAAAGAAGACCCAAAATGTCACTTGGCCACGTCATATAGTCTAGCGTTTTATTTAAAAAGAAAAACGCTACACGAAGTGCCGTTTCTAGTTTAATTTTTTTTAAAAATAAAATAAAATGCACAGAGACGCTAAATAGTATGGCATTTTGTATAAAAAATAAAAGCGCTATACGAAGTTTCGTTTTGCTGTTCATTTTTTTTAAAAAATACACAGACGCACTTGCAGCAAAATAAACGAGCAAACCTATATTTTCAATTGAGAGCAAACCTAGACCCCTTCTGGATTTGATATATTTGCTTTAGACTATAGACCATATTTGCTTTGTATTTTTTAAATTAGGTGTATATATCTGGATTATTCTGCTAGTTACTGCAAATTGGTGAGAAGAATTAGGGTTCATTCTTAGAAATTATGGAAATTGAGGTATAATTTAGTTTTATATTTATGCATTGTGTTGTTTAATTAGGTTTAATTACGTACCTCCTGGTTATTATATGTTGTTTGTTGTATATGTTTGTGGATTTAACAGAGTCAAACTGGGATCTGAAGCTGGTAGGGCTGTAAACGAACTGAGTTGAGTCGAGTTTTTCCTTATCGAGTTCGAGTTTTTTCTTAACGAGCCGAGTTCGAAAAGTTTAACGACTAGATTTCAATTTTTGAACTCGAGTTCGTTAACAATCGGGTCGAGTTGTTCACGAACTTTTCGAGTCGGATCGAGCTTGAGTCGGGTTCGAGTTGGTCATTAATATTTTATTTTTTGGTCATTTTTCACAATTAGAGTCCAAACAAGGCTCAACCCTAATAAAATAATATTGTATATATTTAGAATAGAGCATGCTCATGTATATATTTAGAGTTTTTATGCATATTGTTTATCGAGTCGAGTTCGAGTCGAGTCGATCTCGAGTCAATCTCGAGTCGAGTTCGAGTCGACCACTTATAAAACTCGAATCGAGTCGATAAGCTTAACGAGCATATTTTCTTGTTCAAAATCGAGCTCGATTACTTAATGAGTCGAGTTAAATCAGTCGAGTCAAGTCGAGCCTAATGAGCAGCTCGGTTCGTTTACAACCCTCGAAGCTGGACATGGACAACTCTATCTCCAGTTTAGATAATGCATAATTTTTTATGTTACAACATTTGCATTAAAATCCATTGTGAGACTAATGAAAAAACTTGATACGCGTCTATCTAATATTTGATGTTGTCCTTGATTGCACTGATATAAATTCAAGCTAACCAAATTTAACTAGCCTTATAAAATTGATTGTTGTACTAGTGGTGCGAGAGTAAATCTCGAAGAAGCGGCATATTGTGTTATCAGAAAAAAGTAAAAGATGATAAATATAACATATGAATGTAAGCCAATATTAAGGAAGGGAATTTCTCTGTTACATTTGTGTTACTCCTTTATATCGTCTATACACCCTCACCTTGATGACAAGTCCCAAAACTAGAGTTGCGTCTGAAGAAAGATTTTTTACAAATAAAGAAGTAAATATAATTATAATTAAACAAATTACAATTTAAACTCAACGATAGTTCGCATAACTGTAGTCGAACTATTGTCTAATATAGTGTCTTAAAATTTGCCCATTCTCCCCCTTCTAAAATATGTCATCTTTTATGTTATCATTGTTGTTGGTTTGCTTAGTTTCTAGTCCTAACAACATAAACTTGTTAACACTGTTGTTGATTTTAACTTGTACATGTATATGTTTGCAGGATGTTCATCCGGGACCTGTTAACACTACCCTTCTTCATCTTTAGGATTCACATGGATCTTCTGATATTTGAAGGCTAGAGGTGGTGATATGTTGAAGTTCGGCGTAAAAATCCTAATAATCAAGATGATCTTCCATTGTTGGATATTCGTATGGTTCCTTTGCTTCAGGCTACTGGTTTCTATGGTGTAGCCCGGGTGGCATCTTTACAGCTTGATTGGAGTCTTAGATCATCTCGTTGAGAGATGGCGGCCAGAAACTCATACCTTTCACTTGCCTATAGGAGAGGTCACAATTACTCTGCAGGATGTTGCAGTTCTTTTAGGGCTTCCTATTGATAGTGATGTTATTATTTCTGATGTCACCCCTGGCCCTGGTTTGACTTGATCTAGTCATGTTGGTGAGATATTTGACAGCACTCCCGATCCGAAAAAAAGACATTAATGGATCAAGAGTTCGTTTGACCTCTATTTCTTCACGTGCTCCACCCCATTTACCACATGATGCATCAACAAATGATATTCGATTTCAGATGTTAAGTTATTTAGTTCATTTATGTGGTGGTGTACTGTTTACTGATCATTCGGGAGGTCTCTTCCGTCCCATGTTTCTACATTTTCTTCGTCACCTTGACAGATGTGGAGATTATGCTTGGGGGGCTGCAATATTTGTATAGGGAGCTATGCAAGGCAAGCAGGAAGAACGTGATGAGGTAGCTGGTTGGCTTATATTGTTGCAGTTATGGGCGTGGGAGAGATTGCCCACTCTTACTCCCACTTGCACCCATGTCCCTTTATTTGATGCTCGTTTCTGGGAGGAGCAGCCTACGGCTCCATGTGAACTCAGGTAATTTAGCACTTTTCAATAATTTAGGGTTCATTAATCCCCAAATAGGGTTTTAAAAGTTCTAAAATGAACATGTTATAATATGGAATAGGTTAGGGTTTAAGGTTCGTGGTTTAGGGCATTTAGGCCCTAAGATAGGGAACCTAAACCCTAGGAACCAGACTTTATTTTCCTGTAAGATTTTAAGTTAGCACTTTTAAATATTTTAGAGTTCATTAATCCCCAAATTGGGTTTTAGAAGCGCTTAAATAAATTTGTTATAATGTGGAACGTGTTAGGATTTAGGGTTCGTGGTTTAGGGCTTAAGGCCCTAAACCATGGAGCCTAAACCCTGGGAACCGGACTTTATTTTTCTGTAAGATTTTAATTTAGCATTTTTATAATTTTAGGGTTCATTAATACCCAAATTGGGTTTTAGAAGCGTTTAAATGATTTTTTATGATGTGGAACGTGTTAGGGTTTAGGGTTTGCCCTAAACCATGGAGCCTAAACCTTAATTTCGTCTAGGGTTTAGGGCCTTTAGGCCCACCTAAGATTGACCCCCTCGCGTTGGACTTAGTTGTAAAAGGCAGGGCATGTCCCTAGGAACCGTACTTTATTTTCTTATAGGATGTTAATTTAACATTTTTTAATATTTTAGGCTTCATTAATCCCCAAATTGGGCTTTAGAAGCATTTAAATGAATTTGTTATGATACGGAACGGGTTAGGATTTAGAGTTCGTGGTTTAGGGCTTTTGGGCCCTAAACCATGGAGTGTAAACCCTAGGAACTGGACTTTAATTTAAATTTTGAACTGAACATTTATTATAATGTGATTCTAGGTGGCTTTATGGTCATTCCTACACTACTATGGGTGGTCGTACCCTCCCTATTACTCAAACGCTCTTGGATGGGCTTGGACCATCTCAGTTCATATGGGAGTCTTACCCTCTTGATGTCATTGCCGATCTTTCAGCTTATTGCTTGTATAGTGAGCGTATTTGGTGATACTGCGGGCATTTGATATGTATTTTAATTGTGGAGCTTCATTGCCCTGATAGAGTTGGTAGACAGTTTGGGCTCGTGCAGACTATTCATGTTAATGTTGTGACCTCGGATGCAGAGCATAATATAAATTTGAGGGGCAATGACAAGATCGAATGGATTCAGAAACATGCAGCTAGTACATCTATATGGGTGCGTCATTTGGATCATACATTTATGGGAGACTCGATTGTTGCTGAGAGTGCAGTGCCCGAGTACCATCCTTGGTATTTAGAGAGGACTGTTAGATTCATGTCTCGTGTTGGTGCATTTAATCATCGCATTGTAAATTTTCTTCTTGTTAAACCAGTTTATTGTATAGGTTATCATGCTTGCATAATTTCATTATAAATACTTTATTAGTTGTTTTATTTCATACAAGAATCTTATAACATGTGTGTCCCTTCTCTTGTTGGTTTTCAGGGACTTATGTTTAGGTAGATATCTTAGCGGACACGGGATGTTCTTCCTGACGGATCACATTTTGCTGACCTGTATTGTGATTTTTTCAGAGACTATACCTTACATGGTTTTGATGAGATGCATGTGGAGGTTTGTCAAGCTAGGAAGTTGGAGGAGAGGCAGCAACCGTCCCGTCGTGGTAGATGTTCCGGTGCACGAGCTGCTGGTAGTAGACAAGCTAGAGTTCAGGTTGAGGATGATACTATTGCTACAGACCTTGGAGATGATCGTCTATCATTACATACTTATTCTCATGATGTGCTCGAGTCATATACTCATGCTCGTACTGATCCTATGGCTATAGATCTTGGGGATGATCGTGATCTTCCTATATGTGCTTCTGTTGGATGACCCACTGATACCATTTATGTTCATGTTTCGGGATCATCTAGTCACGTCCAGCATGATCCTGAGATTCTGGATAAGTATTCATATATTCCCCCTTTTGATTTTCGCTTAACTCTTACTCCCAAGCCTCGTACTAAGCAGCCTCTTATCGACGAGCCTTCCATTGAGTTGCGTCCTACTGATCAGCATTCCACTGAGCCTCCGCCTCTGCATCGTTCTCACCAGCCTTCGTTTCCGTTTGCATTTCGTATTGTTTTTAATTTCATTAAATAAGCATTTTAATTTTAATGCTATTTCGTGTATCGTTTAAATTACTTGACGCACTTTCGTTTAGCATTTTAAGAGTTTCTATTAAAAAGAATAAATTGAACCTAACGTTATTTCGTGTGCCATTTTTACTGTTTTTAGATTAATTAAATAAAAAATAAAATGGGGAAACGTTCTTTCGAATAGTGTTTTAATTCTAACGCTCTTTCTAGCATTTTTCATTTTTCTAGTACGCGTACAATAGCCCAACCCAGCTTCTGCTTTTGCTCTTCATTCAAATCTCTTCTCTCATAAAAACCACTATTGTTAAAATCTAAAACCTAAAACCCCAAATATCAAGGAAAATTTATTATATTAATATTTATTAAAGCTTCAATTGATTCAGAATGGCTTCGAGTTTAGGATCGGATGTGCAATCAGTTACGATGATGGTGTGGATTTACACGGATGGTAATATACGACAAACTCAATTAGAGGGTTATATATATGATAAACCGATTTCTAAGAAAATAAGACTCAATTCTAGTATGAATTTTAATAACTTGTGTGATGTATAGTTTTTGAAATTAAAAATTGATAGGAGTTTTTTATCAATGGAAAAATTTCAATTATGTGAAATTTGGTATTATTCCGATTGTTGTTGATGATGATGATATTGAGATGATGCTTGAAATTATTGTTTCGAATGGACCTCCTTTCTTTGTTGATATATATTTACAAAAAGAATCAACTTGTCCATTGATTAAAACAAGTTCGAGAGTTTTCGAGAGTAGTGGTAGTAGAGGTTTTCATTATCAAACTACTAGTAATATATACATTGGTGGTAATATGGGTAGTAGTAGAGGTTTGTTACTTATGATGTTGTTGAGTCGGCTTTGATTACATAGGAGGAGATATCGGAGCCGATGGAGTTGAGGGAGTGGATGATATTCGATTCAAAAAAAGTGTTGATGCATACGGTTAGAGATTTTCATATCCGGAATCATCAAAAGATTAAGGTGATTAGATCAAGTAAGGTGTATTGGAATGTGGTTTTTAAGAATAAGGATAGTGGTTCTGAATGGATTTTAAATGATAGGTTGCGAAAATCACTTGAGAAATTACTAATTATGGAAACTTCAGAACCACACATATATTTACGCACCACCGTTATCCAAGAACATCGTAATTTTATATCTCATGATATTCTTGAACTAGTTAATGATCAAATCGTAGTAGATCCCACGGTTAAGGAAAATGTTTTAATGGCGATGGTGAAAAGTGTTTTTGGTTACCAACCAGGAAGAATGAAGATTAGAGATGCCAAAAAGTTAGCAATGGATCAAGAACATGGATCTTGGGAAGGATCATAAGAAGACCTCCTTTTTTTTTATGGCAGTGTTGTAATGTTTTATTGTGGGAACCAAGGTTGGTTGACTTTTTAAGGAAGATGAAATGGAAGATCGTGGGAGCTTAAAGGTATTCTATTTTTTGATACTAGTATCGTATACATGTTTAAATGCTTTTTCATATTTTTGTAATGTTTTGTAGTTAATGAGTATTTTTTGTCTATATTTGGAACATGAAGTGACATTCAAGAGACTATTCTGGGCTTTCAAATCATGCATTGATGGATTTGAGCATTGTATGTATGTCATACATATAGATGGGACTCACCTTTATGGTCCATATCCCGGTGTACTATTGAGTGTTGTGGCAGTGAATGGCTTCAGTCATATTCTTCCACTAGCATTTGCTATTGTCGAATCCCAGAACGTGTCTAGTTGGGGTTGGTATATGGATAGATTGAGGAAGTTTGTGGAAGGTAGAAGACATGTGATTTCTATCATCTCTGACGGACATGCTGGATTATGGAAGTTATGTAATAGACTGGATGGTGCGAGCCCCTTGACCATCATAGATTCTGCATTAGAGACTTGGCTGCAAATTTTGTTAGTGCACATGGGAGAAAAGGATTGAAAACTAGGTTAGTTGAGTTGGTTTCTCAGGTGCAAGAGAAGAAGTTTAATTTTATATGAGAACAATTGTTGATTGAGGAGCCTAGGACGGCGGAATGGTTTGAGGATAAACCTTTACGTAAATGGTCTTTAAAACATGATAGATGGAAACGTTTTGTGATGATGACCACTAATCATTCGGAAAGTTGGAATTACGCGATTCTTGAAGCTAGAAAGCTCCCGATTAGTTCCTTGGTTAGAGCATTATTTTTGAAGATGGTTGAGTATTTCGATGAAAAGAGGTTGGAAATTACAACCGAGTTATCTAAAGGTCGAATGTTTACTACTCATGCAAGCAAGATGTTGAGTCGGTCAATTGTGCGTGCTAGGGGTCATAGTGTCAAAGTCTATGATCAAATTTTGTTGTTGTTTGAAGTAGTCACTAGGAAAGTTAAGCAAAAAAGGGTTAATAGGCATATCGTTATGATTCACGAGTATTTGTGTTTTGTGGGAAGTGGCAAACTTATCATATTCCTTGTTCTCATGTGATTGCTTGTTGCGTGCATTTGAAGTTGAGCCATGAACCGTTGGTTGATGAAATCTATAGATTAGAGAATGTATCGATGGTTTACAATGGTGTTTTCGAACCCATTCCGAGCAAAAGAGATTCGCGTTGACCAATGGGTATTAACTTTCCAAACGTGATTCATGACAAAGATGTTGAGAAAAAAAAGGAGGAAGGAAGTCCACGAGATACTAGAATGCGATGAATTTTCAAGCACCCAAGGGGAAAAAATGAGTTGTTTAATTGATGTAATGTTGCATTCATAGACATTAATTAGTGAAACTTGTTTAGTATTAATGTTGGCTAAAAATATATGTTGAATTTGGAGATTTTTATTGATCGTTTTTATGTATTCATGTATTTTGTTATTGTTAATTTCATTGTAATGCTTTAATTTCGGTAATTAGCAACATAGTATTTCTGTGTTTTAGAAAAATTTAAAAAACTTACAGTAGCTTCTGAGATTCAAGGGACAAAACGAAATACAAAAGAACATTAGGCTTAAAACGGAACTTCGCCCCACGTTTAGCTTCTTTTATTTAGTAAAAAATTACATAAAACGTTTCTTTAAGCTGCGTTTTACCTTTGTCTAGGGCAACACGAACCATCATCTAGTGTTATATTACTGTTTTGTTAAACCTATTTTCAAAATTAAAAAAAATGACTTAAAACGTATTTTTAAATAGCGTTTTATGTCTAGGCGGACCATCGTCTGGCGTTTTATCGTTTTGTGAAATTAAAAAAATGACATAAAACGTATTGTTAAATAGCATTTTACGTCCAGACGGAGCGTCGTCTAGCATTTTACAGTTTTGAGAAATCCAGCATTTTAAAGGTAAAAATAATTAAAAAAAGAAATAAGATCTAAACGATTGATGAAGTAGCGTTTTACTCTAAACAAATTAAAAGCTGAGCGAAGTTCTGATATGAATTGACATTTTGGGTCACTTATTCCTAAATTGACATTTTAGACCCTTTTTTACTCCAAAGTGACATATTGGGCCAACAGACTATCAAAAATATATTGCATAAAAATTATTAGTAATAATATTTATATGTACATTATAAAATTATGAAAATATATTTTTTAAAAAAATCAATATAAAAAAAATCAAAAAACCGTGTATCATACGTGCAGAAGTTACAAGTTACTCCCTCCGTCCCGACAAATTCTTTACGTTTGGTTTGGGCACGGAGGTTAAGAAATATGTACGTAAAAGTAGTGAAAAAAAGAAAGAAAGTTGGTGAAGTGGTGAGACCTATTATTTTTTAATGTATAAAAGAGAGATAGTAGAGTAAAAGTAGTGTGAAAAGGGAGGAAAAGTGGGAAAGTGATAGGACCCATTGACTATTTTTCATAAGTTTTGAAAGGTAAAGAATTGAATGGTACATTTCAAAAAGGAAACCGTAAAGAAATGGACGGTACATAAGGAGCAGTTGTTTAGAAAAACAAATAGGGGTGGTCAATCTTGACCTTTGCACTAGACTTCAATTGTTGGGGTGAAGGACAAATTTAGCCTATTTTTATACAAAATTAACAAAAATGATCAATTTTTGAAAAGTTGGTCAAGTTTAGTCGATGGGATACCCAACTGTCAGTGGAGTATTTATTTTATATGAGATACCCAATTGTGATTGAAGTATTTCATATGTAAGATACCCAACTGTTAGTGGAGTATCTTATATAAATTGGGATACCCAACTGACAGTGGAGTATTCAATCGGTTAAAATTGGTCATTTTTTTCAGAATAACTATTTTGGTTATTTTTTTTCAAAAATAGGCTATTTTTGTCATTTTTTCCGATTGTTGGGCTTCTGTGCCTTGTAAATAAATATTAGAACGGGCTTTAGAATATAGTGATTCAGTAAGGCCCAAATCAATTATAGGCTCCACTGTTATTGTGATTCCTAAACTCCTCAATTTTGTGAAACAATTTGGGAATTTACAGAGGAAGGGTTTAGAAGATTTATGGAGTGCGTTGTTCAAGGAATTATAGAGACACAGGTATCTATCTATCTATCTATCTATCTATCTATCTATCTATCTTTCCCTTTTACTTTTGTCTTTACATTTCTTGTTTGATTAATATATGTTGAATCTTACGTTTGTTAATTGTTGGGCATGGAGCTGGTTGATCTTTTCCAAAAATTTGTAATGCTGCGATGTCATTTCATATTTGAACCTCGATAAATGAATATTTGACTTCGCGGTCGCAGCATAATAGAGACTGTATTTTTTCAAACCTTAGATAAAGTAACTGTATATATTTTGAAAATTCAATAATAAATTAGGAGTTTCTGAGAGGAGGCTCTTTACTTGGAACTATATATGTACAGTAGAACCTCGATAATTGAATATTTGATAAACTAATAATCTCGTAAAATGAATAATTTATTTTTTTCCCTACATAATAGAGACAATGTATTTTTAATATTAATAAATGAATTATCTCGTTAAATGAATAATAGTTTCCGATCCTGAACGTATATTCATTTACAGAGGGTTTAACTGTATATGCTTGTGTGTTTATTCAGATTTGTAATCTGATAGTAATGTTATTTATTGTGTAGCATGTTGAAGCCCTTGAGATTCTTCTTCAAGGTCTTTGTGGTGTTCACAGAAAGAGTTTAAAGATCCATGAGTTATGCCTCAAAAGTGGCCCTAACCTTGGTATGCTCCATTTTCTTCGTTTTTGCAATATTTTATTTCGAGTATTAACTGCATAGATAAATAATCATGCCATTAGGATTTAAAACTGATTTTTTTAGTCATGTTACATGATAAATTGTGAATTTGCATCACCTGTTTTTATACTCCATTTTCCCTCTATATGACACGTGTTACAAATTCTTGTTTCCATCTTGTATTGATATTTTTGTATAAGCTCAGAAAGTGTGTGCTATGTACCACTATGAAAAATATACATGGATAGATATATAAAGGTAGTAAACATCATGCCATTCGTGACTTCAGTCACACATTTTCACTCTCTCTTTATGTTTTCTTGTGAGCTTATCTGTTAATTAGAAGCTTATTAATTAGCTTTTTGTTGGCTGTATGGCTGATATTTAGGTACTTCACCGTCCGAGGTTCGACTTTTATGTGATCTAGAGCATTCTGAGCCCGCATGGTATACTCTCTTCGTCTATGCATTTAATATTTTGGGTGGATCAATGTTTCTGTGCTTTTAAAATTTTAATTTTTTTAATCTACTGTAGGACAGTGAGACATGTCGGCGGTGCAATGAGGGGTGCTGGTGCTGATCAAATCTCGGTTAATGTGAGGACTATGGTAGAAAGCAAAGTTAGCAGCAATGTGCTTCGCTTATTCTACGCACTTGGCTACAAGTTAGACCATGAGCAACTAAGAGTTGGATTTTCTTTTAATTTCCGAAGAGGTGCTCAAATGACAGTTACGGTATCTTCGGTCAATAAAATGCTAAGATTGCATGCTACTGATGAAGCTGTACCTATTACACCGGGAATACAGCTGGTTGAAGTAACAGCACCTGCAACCACTGAGAACTATAGTGAAGTGGCTGCTGCAATGTCATCATTCTGCGAATATCTTGCTCCGTATGTTTCTTTTACAAGTTAAATTAACTTTTTAAAAATTTGCAATGAAGTCTAATCTAGAGGTGTAAGATTTGGTAACTAACTAAGAATGACTCACCTGATTATTTTTGTTTCGTTAGTTGGCCTCGTTTGATGTGGGGAATGAGTGAGCAATTTACATATCCTGCTTGAACCCACCATGATAATACATCTGATTACCTTAAAACTGCACATGAACGTTTCTGATTTGGTTGTTCTACCTGAATTTTGTTTTAAGTTTTAATAATCACATAAAAGTATGGAACTTGTAATTAATTTTTTTGTCATGATTACAAGCTTGGATAGAACTATCAATGGTAATTATCCTTTGCTTGTTCTATTCTATCATAGATTTTTTCTTTGACTATTTTTTGTTATTTCTTTTATTTGTTTGCAGTTAGGTGTACTATCTTAATTCCAAACTCCCATGAATTATTAGTTAGTTGTCAGCCTTTAAAAGTGACAGCAACATTACTCAAGGATTAACTCTGGAGTCTGGAATAACTCCATTTTAAGTATCATTTATTGGACAAATATGTGCAGGACAGTCATTAAGATAACACACATAAACATAACCTGAACACGGACTAAAGTCTATCACAGTCGGGCTGAAACTATATCCTTTATGTATAAATAAAGGGGATCTTGGTAATCCGTCACGAGGGGTTTGAATGAAGGAGGATCTTGGTAGTCCGTCACGAGGGGTGCTTGCCAATATAGTATAAACCTATATTAGTTTCGAACAAGAAAATAAAACATATAAGTATAAAAACAATAAAATAATTTAGGATAGCAAATTCAGCATCTACTCCAACAGAGTCGTAATCTAGGCTATAATATATAAATAACTTAAAATAATGAATTACTTATCCAAAATAACTCAGAAACACAACTAAAAATCATAAACCGTTATGTACAGAAAATCAGGAAAATAACAAACAATTGTGCATCACACATGCTAAAAGCTAATAAATATAATCCAACCTATTGATTTAAAGAATATGGTCCAATTATAATAACAATAATGAATAAGGTATCTGATCCTTATCAGCTAATGTATTGATTGAGTTCTGTAACAAAAATGGAGGCAAATATGGCAATCTATCATTCATAAAGAGAATTAATGTATCATTTAACTTTGAACAAGAAAATTAAACATATAAGTATAAAAACAATAAAGTAAAATTAGGATGGCAAATTCAGCATCCAGGCATCTACTCCAACAGAGTCATAATTTAGTCTATGATTTATAGATAACTTAAAATAATTACTTCTATCCAAAATAACTCAGAAACACAACTAAAAATCATAAACTGCTATGTACAGAAAATCAGGAAAATAATAATTAACCGTGCATCACACGGGCTTAGAGCTATAAAAATATAATCCAACCTATCAACTAACAGAATATGGTCCAATTATAATAACAATAATAAATAAGGTCGCTGATCCTTATGAGGTAATGAATTGACAGAGTTCTGTTACAAAAAGGGAGGCAATTATGCAATCTATCATTCCAATTATTGTCTGAAGGAACAGTACTGGGCGTGTGAATGAGAAGCAAGCACCTAGAGATCCTGGAGCCCCCCCCCCCCGGTCTATCTCATTATGTTCGGACCACCTGAAACACATGAAATATTACTTAATTGATCATTCTACCTAAACTGTCTTTTAACGATCACATGAAAGTATGAAGCTCATAAATTTCTTACCCTTGTTCGAAAAACAAGCTCAGTTAGGACTAACCTAATTTTTCTTGTACTTGACTTTGACTATTTCATCCAGTGTTATAAGAATTGGTTTAAGCGGGGATTAAACACCTCAATTTTGTGAAAATCGGACAATTAGGCATTTTTTGGCAAAAATTGAGATTATGGAATCAGGCGGTTCTGGGCGGAGAAAAGTTTGCGATTGGGCAGGTTAAGGCAAATTTATGTTGACTGCTGCGAACTAAAGTCATTAAGGGTAATGAGGCATGCCAATAATTCAAATTTTAAAACAGTAATAAATTTAAGTTATTGAATCACAAACAAAACCCTAACCACGCGAAAGTTTATTTTAGTCGGGGTGAGATAAATATAATCCTGCCGTTCAAAAAGAAGAAATATGTATATTATTACAACCCATCAACTATAAAATATGGTGCAGTAATAATAACAACGATCAAAAGGCTGCCTATCCCTATCAGGTAAGAGTAGCTCGATTTCTGTAACCAGTTAAGAGAGGCTATTATGTCAATTTTTTCATGTATGGAAACAATTTGTTCTTGAGAAATGGATGATAAGGTTGCTTTTGCTGATGTGAGTCTGCATTCAGAGTTCTTCAAAATATGCTCTATTGGTGTTGCATGTTTGTTGATTATGTTAAATCATAAATTTTTGAAGTTTGGATTCTATAATTTAACTGTTGTGAGATACAGGTTGCTTCATTTGTCCAAACCGGGTGTTTCAACTGGTGTTGTTCCGACTGCTGCTGCTGCGGCTGCATCCCTCATGTCAGATGGTGGAGGTACAACCTTGTAAGTGTGTTGCAATAGGCCTTAAAACAGTCTTTTAAAGCATCTGGGATATAAGAACAATTCACAGTTGTACTAGTCAGACTATGACAAGAAGGCTGGCTGTGGAGCTGGTTTCATTAGATGCACGGTACTTTGTAATCAGGGATAGTAATTTCAAATATTTTTATGTAAGAAGTTGGGTATGTGAAGTCCCTTCTTATGGAAATAGAGAAATGATGTTTTGGGGATAACTAAACAATTTTATTTTATTTACAATATATTTAAGCTAGCAAGAGACATGGTCATTTCATGGTTTTGATAGTGATACAAAGTTTTATCAATCCTCTCTTCCCAGGTATTAAATTGGTGAGATAAAATCTTTTGAATATGATCATGTTAATCAACCATATTATGAAATATTACATATTTAATTTAAATCATAATATTACATATTATGATTCATCATATTATGATTCATATTCAATATATTTAACATTTTCTATTAAAAGAATTTCATACCCCAGAATAAACTGAGTCTAACAAGTGTGTTTTGCCCCCTCCGGTTAAATATAATCTCAGGTTCATGTCATTTTTAACAAAATTTATTTTAATCATTCTCTAATAATAAAATGTCATTGTATTATCTACGTACAAATGAAATAAAGCTCTCGTGTGTTGATACGAATCTCACGAATAAAAGAATTAAAAAAAAAGATTGTCTAATATCAATTTGGAAATTTGGCGGGTGTTATGAATCTTGACTTAAAATATTAGTTATGTTTAATGTAGAGGAAGTATAGGAGAATAGAACATATAAATAAAAAGTTGTATCACATTTCATTAGCTAAATGAGCTATTTATAGTAGTTGGTTTACAAGTCTTACTAAGTAAGTTATTCAAATCTTCTCTATTAAGTATTACAAAACTTTCTCAATAAGCTTTACAAGTCTTCTTGATTAAGTTTCTTTCTTAAGAAGCTGTGCAAGTCTTCTTCAACAAGATTTGAGAGACTTCCTCGATACGCTTTGATAATCACTTTATATTTATTTAAATATTTTAACATTCCCCCTTATTGTCAAATGCGAGTTATTGCAAAGATTGACTGCCTCGTTAAAACCTTGCAAGGAGCAACCTAGTGGGATAAAAACATTGACGAAGGAAAAAGAGTACAACCTCCTCCTGAAAAAAATGTCTCACATTTTGACATTTTGATGTAGCAAACATTTTAACCTCCGCATAACCATATTATTTCCCAGCTTCTCAAATGTTGATGTAGGTAGTGACTTTGTAAGTATATCCGCCTGATGATCGTATGAGCGAACTTGTTGGACATCATATCACCATTTTCTTGAAGTTCATGAGTGTAGAAGATTTTGGCAATATGTCTTTTGTTCGATCCCCTTTAATATATCCTTCCTTAAGTTGTTTGAAGCAGGCCGAGTTATCCTCGAATAAAACTGTAGGACTGTCTAAAATACTTGATAATCCACATGATTCTTGAATATGTTGAATGACCGACCTTAGCCAAATACATTCTCTGCTTGTTTCATGAATTGCTAGTAACTCTGCGTGGTTTGATGAAGTTGCAGCCATAGTCTATTTTGTAGACTTCCAAGACATAGCAGTATCACAATATGTAAATAGGTAACCTGTTTGTGATAGCCCAAAATGAGGATCTGACATGTATCCAGCATCTACAAATCCAGCTAGCCGTGATCTTGAATTATTTGGGAAGAATATTCCAAGATCGATTGTCCCTCGAAGATATCTGAATATATGTTTTATTCAATCTCAATGCCTTTTAGTAGGGTCAAAACTAAATCTTGCCAACAGGTTCACTGCAAATGCAATATAAGGTCGTGTGTTGTTTGTAAGATACATGAGAGCGCCAATTACACTGAGATATGGAACTTCAGGTCCAAGAGCCTCTTCATCTTGTTTTCTAGGACGGAAATGATCCTTTTCAACCTTGAGTGATCGAACAACCATTGATGTGGTTAGTGGATAAGTTTTGTCCATGTAGAACCGATCAAGAATCTTTTCAGTATAGTTTGATTGATGAACAAATATTCCTGAAGATAAGTGCTCCACCTGTATACCTAAACAAAATCTTGTCCTTCCAAGATCTTTCATTTCAAACTCATTTTTCAAATAGTTAGCAGCATTAGTAATATCTTAGTAGTACCGATAATATTCAAATCATCCACATATACAACAATAATAACAAAACCAGTTAATGATCGTTTAATAAAAATGTAAGGACACACTTGATTATTAACATATCCATCATTCAATAAGTATTCACTAAACCTGTTGTACCACATACAACCAAATTGTTTCAAACCATACAATAATCGTTGTAATTTAACAGAATATAAATGTCGAGGCTTAGTGTCCTCAATATTTAATCCTTCAGGAATTTTCATAAAAATATCACTATCAAGTGATCCATATAGGTATGTTGTCAAAACATCCATCAAACGTGTTTCCAGTTTTTCCATACAAGCCATACCCATTAGAAAATGAAAAGTAACTCCATCCACCACAGGAGAGTATGTTTCCTGGTAATCAAAACCAGGTCTTTGAGAGAATCCCTAGGCTACTAGTCGGGCCTTATATCTCACAATTTCATTTCTCTCATTTCATTTTCGTACAAACACTCATCTATTCCCAAAGGGGATTACACCAGCCGGTGTTT
This sequence comes from Apium graveolens, assembly GCF_009905375.1. Lineage (NCBI taxonomy): Eukaryota > Viridiplantae > Streptophyta > Magnoliopsida > Apiales > Apiaceae > Apium > Apium graveolens. The sequence continues at coordinate 197,431,436 of NC_133653.1, forward strand.
GGACTGCAGGTCCAAATACATTTCTCTTGCCCAAGGATTGCAATTCTTCTTAAATCGTAATTTTCCATTTTGGCCGATCATCTCGGTGTCGACACTCTTCCACACTTTGTGGTTCAGGATCGGAGTTCATAATAATATCAGATGCCACGAAAAAGCATATACATCATCAACCTCAATACTCCCCTGATCCAGTAATTTCGCGTTATGGACATAATTCATTGAGATCTCATAATTATCAGGTACCTTTGCTTCTGTGGAAGCATTTGCCACTTCTGGGGCATGTGTCACTTCTGGGGCATGTGCCACTTCTGGGGCATCATTCACTTCTGGAGGTAATCTCACGTCTGAGAGTTTTGTTATAGCCACTTCAGGGGATTGAACCTCTTCAGAAGGTAATACCACTTCTGGAGTATTTTCTGAAACACTTACCACTTGAGGGGCAGGTCCAATTAATTTCCGTTTTCTTGGTATAACATCTTTTGCACCAACAGGTCTACCAAGCTTCTGGCGTGGCTTTGAATCACCAATCAATTCTTCAGGAATTGATTTCTTAGCAGGGATTTCAATTTGTGCCGGAGCATTAACAACAGGTATATGTGACCTTATAATATGTCCAGAGTCACTAAAAGCATCCGACATTTGATTAGCAATATTTTGCATATGAATAATTCTTTGAACTTCAGATTCACATTGATTAGTACGTGAATCAATAGAATTTAATCCTGATGCATTCCATGATATTTCGAAATTTAATTTATGCAAATCATTATCTCCCCCTAATTTAGGGAACATGGATTCATCAAAATGACAATCAGCATAGCGAGCAGTAAAAACATCACAAGTTAATGGTTCTAGATACCTTATAATAGACGGAGAATCAAAACCAACATATATACCAATTCTTCTTTGAGGTATTTAGTTCTTTGTGGTGGTGATATAGGAACATACACAGCACAACCAAAAACTTTTAAATGAGATATATTAGGTACTTCACCAAGAACTAATTCTTGAGGGGATTGTTTGTGGTAAGCAGAAGGCCTTATTCTAATTATATTTGCAGCATGAAGTATTGCATGATTCCAAACAGATATAGGTAACTTTGCTCTTAGGAGTAAGGGACGAGCAATAAGTTGAAGTCTTTTAATCAAGGATTCTGCTAAACCATTTTGTGTATGTACGTGATTTACCGGGTGTTCGACTGAGATTACTACTGACATACAATAATCATTAAAAGTTACAGATGTAAATTCAGCAGCATTATCTAGTCGGATTGATTTAATGGGATGGTCAGGAAATTGAGCTCGGAGTTTAATTATTTTGGGCAAGTAATTTGGCAAAGGCTGTTGTTAGTCGCTAAACACGCACTAATATTACACGCAAGTATACGAGTTCGCAAGTAGTATAGAATCTTTTCTAGTTCATTCCCACAGAGACTGTATTGGTTAACTAATTAATTTACGCACCTAAGCAACAATGTATGGTTATTATTCAATGCTAAGACGATAACAAATTGAGTTTGTTTTTAACTAAGAATTAAACTAATAATTATAACTATGAGAATAAGATTGATTGAATTAATAAATATTACAAACATGAGATTCTAACTTTATTAAGTACTTTATTCAATAGCCTTATTATTCTTAACCTTAGTATGCAATGGTGATGACACTAATCAGACAACACGAAACTGATAAACGCTAACTTTCGTTGCACGAGTACCATACTACCAGACATCCACAAAAGAGATAGAAGCTGAATAAACACCAGTTATATTGAGACCCTATATGTCTATAGAATTTGACAACATAATGGTTTAAGCACAAGTCATCTATCTTGATTACACAGGGAAAATAAGATGGTTAAAATTATCTATGAATCATGCATAACAATACATGAACCTATGCTAGCATGGCAAGTTCTAAATCCTTAAATTCACTTTCGCTTCATTAAGAATTAACACACTATCTTATAAGTTCGCGACGCTCATAAGACGAATACGCACAACCAATACTAGGATATCATACAATCACCACATACTAAGGCATTAAACAATTTAACTAAAGAAATCCTTAAATAAATCCGCTAAAACCCCACGATAACGATTAGCCCATAATCGGACTCATCATCAACGTGGGTTCCGATGAAAACATGATATAACAAACGTAGTCTTTATAACGAATAATTAAAACCAAGTACAAACAAGAGTATAGGTTCAACAAAACAAGAAATGAGCATCCAAGATTACAACTCAAAACAAAGATTCAGAAGAATAAATAAGATCGTCTTCGCCTTTTTTGAATTGTGTTATAGGTCTCTTGTCATCGTCTTCTCGTACTCTGGTTAGTCTCCCTCTTTAAAAAAAATATTTATATATCAATATATAGCAGCCCAATCAACCCAGGAGTCCATAAAATAGAATTGTATTAGAATTAGGATTTTATTATCCCGACACGGCGCGGGCGCGCGCTTCATCAACGCGGGCGCGCTGGCTCTCTGTACTTTGGCGCGGCCGCGCGCTTCATCAGCGGGTGCGCCAGACTTCTGCTAGAAACAATTTCTTTTCTTTTTCCTTATCTTACAGCTTCGAGCCGGTCTTCGTGAGCTTTTATTCCAACACCACTTAGACACCATATTAGCACCAAAACAATGCTAATTTACCTGATTCACAGATTATTGCTTGAAATGCAAAAACACTAGAAAACACGTTAAAACACTTAACAACTTGAGTACAAATACATCAATCCAAAGCTTATTAGAGCTTAATAGAGTGTCATAAATGCCACTCAACACACCTCCAAATTTGAATCGATGATTGTCCTCAAGCATAAACAGACTCAAAGAATAAGAAATAAAAATGTATGAATGCAACTAATATGAATGCAATGATCCCCATAGAATAACTAAACCAACTAATAAGCAACACCTCAACAAATGCAATTATTCGCAATAAGATCAATCAAATCTCACAAATCAACCTACAAATCAGAGACGTGCGTGTGTGTAAATGCTTACAGATGTACTATCACAACTAGATCAACAATCATGACTCACTACTTATCAAAACAATCGCAAGTTTATAAATAGAATAAAAGCTAGACTCAAAATAACTTATAACACTTCAATTCTCATATCGGAGTTTTTATGGATTCAAGCTTTTTATTCACAATAAAACAACACTAGTATGCTTATTTGATCGTGCAATGAGTGAGGTCCACAAAAGACTTATACAATAGTACCCATGTAGCGAGTGTTAGGTTAGCGGATCCCAGACTATAAAAACCTTAGGTCACTAGGCACAAAGTCCCCTAAGAACTTAATAACTCGAGTACTACAGAGCCCACTCGTGATCAATTATGCATAACACTTATCATTTTTTTCTTTCTTCTTTTTTTTAACAATTTCTGAATGAGTGCGTTTCGCTCCATCTCATTCAACCCTAGACTACTCATAAACATATGAGCCGGCTACTAGCCATTTGACACCTAGCCACACAACTAGCAATTAAATCCAATTTTCTCCAATTTTTTAAATATCCATGTCTTTTATTATTAAGAGAATACCCTAAATTCCAAATATAAACAAGCGATTAAACCTCGACAATCAAACAAATCATGATTATGATCTAGCACTCTAGCAACCTATAAGACTTACTGAAATATAAGTGTCTCTAGCATGCAAATCAATCTAATAAGACTCAACATCACCAAATACGACATCACTACACTAGCATCGATGTCATAAATCAATCGGAAAGTTATCTAAGGGATCATGTTATAATGCAAATGCATGAAACTACATGAACAAAATATCATAAAACTACCAAAAATTAAATAAATAAATAAACTACATGGCAAAATATGCAACTATATGAATTAAAACTATCATGAATATGCAAACTATATGAAACTCACATAAAAACATATTCCTTCAACTACTACCCCCAAACTTAAAATATTCACTATCCTCAGTGAATGTAATAGTAAGGAATCAGACATATCTACTGCGAATCAGAATCCTCACCCTCAACGGGTGGAGTTTCAGGCGTGTCTGGAGGCGGATACACTGAATCCTCACCATATACTGGCCACTGGATGTCAACCCCGGTGGCTCTAAAAGCTATCCCAAGTGCCTGGGTGTGATCGTGTACAAACCGACTATGGATGTCGTGCATCGCATCCATCCTCCTCGCGAGACGCCTATACTGTATCGAACTCAAACCAACTCCCATCTCTGCTCCTGCTGCCTGTTGCTGCTGCTGCGATGAACCAACCTCCTCTCCATACTGAGCTCCCCGAGCTGTTCGACAGGCATGCTGAGAACCTCCTGCAGTAGCAGCCTCCATGGGCACACCTCCTGTCAAATACTCATATGAATAACCAAGCCCCTTAGGATTAGGCTTCCCTCCATACCAATTCTGCATGCTCAACAGCGTAGAACTATCAATAGGAGCACTGGGAAGCTGAAGCTGCTCATGTGCTGGCCAATGAACACCAACTTCCACGCACAACTTCGTCACAACGGACGCATACGGAATAGCTCTTATAGTACCTCCCCTCAAAAATCTCAGAATCACATGCTAAATCACCATCCCCAAGTCAATGTAATCACCCTGCAGAATACCCCACAATAGACGAGCACGCTCCACAGTAATCTCATGCACATGTGAAGATGGCATGATGTTAGCACATATAAACGAGTTTCAAGCCCGTGCAAACCTGTTCATGCACGACGCAGGGAACGTGGAGTAATCAGTAGTGCCCCTCTTGAACTTCCAATGAGTCTCAGGCACACAGAGAGTAGCAACGATGAGATCCAAATCAAAGTCCTTCGGAGTCTTATCGTTCCAAGTATCCTGACCCACCTTCTTTGCGGGCTGCTCAATCACCGCCCTGATAATATCAGCACTATACTCTACAGTCATCCCTCTCACCACCGTGAAACCATTCTTCTCCGCTTTTGCGTTAGCATAGAACTCCCGCATAACACTCATGGGCACAACAACGGTACCTCACAAAACGAAACCCAACCCATCTCCAGAATCATCTCTAACAGCTTACCATCCTTCCCTGATGGCAGAAAACCTCGCTCCTTAGCAATAGGCTTCGAGAGAAGCCTAGTGTACTCCTTATCAGCCTCAGGAGTAGAAAATCCGGGCCTCACACCACCCGCAGATGAAGAATCGGTGGTGTTACTTCCAACTTGTGTTCTTTGGCTCTTGGGTGCCATCGGGATTGAAGAAGACAGAATAAAAGCTTAAGTGTTTAGAGAGAATTTGTGTTTGAGAGTTTGTGAATTGGTGGAGAAGTTGTTTGTAAGTGTATGTATTTATAGGTGGAGAGGTATGAATTCTATAAGGAATAGAAGTGGGAATTGATTATGGGAATCGTGGGAATAATGGAATTGATTAGGAGAGGGAATTATGGGATGTGGAAGAGTAAATTTCGGGTTGAAATTGATTTTGGAGTTAAATTCCCGAAATTACCTCTTAAAACTGCTGAAATATTTTTTTTTTGAACAGGACCCGGCGCGGTTGCGCGCTTGGACAGCGCGGACGCGCTCACTCTCTGGAAAACCGGCACGGGCGTGCGCTATAACAGCGCGGGCACGCTTGGCTACTGGAAAAACGGCACGGGCGCGCCCAGCTTCTATAGTTGGCCCTGAATTTTTTTCTTTTTCTGATTTTTTTGTGTTTTTCTCCTTTCTCCTTGCTTCCTCTACTTCCTAATGTACAAAAAACTTGGGTTGCCTCCCAAGAAGCGCTTCTTTTACGTCGCTAGCTCGACATAGAATCTCGAGATCAAATGGACAATAAAACGGCACTAACCACCTCGCGGTTTGCCATGTCACCATAATAATGCTTCAACCTTTGACCATTTACCTTGAATGCTTGGCCCAGATCATTCTTAAAAATTTCCACCGCTCTATGTGAAAACACAATTTTGACAACGAATGGCCCCGACCATCTTGACTTCAACTTTGCAGAAAAAAGACGGAGACGAGAGTTGAACAAAAGAACTCGTTGTCCTGGCACAAATGATTTGAGCACTAGACCCCTATCGTGCCACCTCTTGACTTTCTCCTTATACATTTTGTTGTTCTCATAAGCTTGAAGTCGAAACTCATCGGGCTCATTTAATTGAAGCATCCTCCTCTTACCAGCTACATCCAAATCCAGATTTAACTTCTTCAAAGCCCAAAATGTCTAATAGCGACCGACTATCAGCGACCGCAGTTGGTCGCAAAGGTTTATCAGCGATCGAAAACGGTCTCGACTGTTTGTAGCAGAAAAACTGGTCGTTGTAATACACATTGGAGACGTATTTTAGCGACCAAGTACTTTTGCGATGACTATCAGCGACCATGCGGTCGTCAATCCTAGTCAGCATCGTCTTGCCATGTCGCCACGTGTCTGCGTCGAAAATAGCGACCGCAGCCTGTAGCAGCTATGGCGACCAACATGAGCGACCAGCGGTTGTCGCAAATATTTGCGACAGGGTTTAGCGACCAACGTCGTCGCAACTTTTGGCCACCCGTTTCAGCGACCGATCGCCGTTTCCAACTTTCGCGACAATGCTTTAGCGGCTGTATTCTGTCGCTAATTTGTAAAACAATTGCTACTGGTTTTGCTACGGATTGCGGTCGCTATTGTTAGCGACCAACATTAGCTACCATTTTTGGTCGCTGATGCATGTTTTTTTATGGTATATATTAGTAGCAGTTACAGCTTCTGGTCGCTGATATTTAATTTTTAAAATAATATAGTTTTGTTGTTTTATCAAATTTCCCAAATTTTAAACCTGCTTTATAAAAATACAATTACAACAAAAAAATGTACTAAACATAGGAATTATCCCAACATAAACATAACAAATACAAATTTTCGAATCCACTGATTGAACAAAATAAAAAGTTCACACAATCTTAAACAACATAATTCTTGAAAATTGCATAATACTTAAAGATCACAACCATAGGTTCAAGTATTGTCTAAGTACAAAAGTACATTTTATAATTATAAATACCTTCATAAATCCTAAGATGCGCCAAACTCGTCATCCTGATCATGATGATGCTGGTGTGATCCCTACATTTAAAAGATATAATTTAACAAAATACATGTTTATGGTATATATAAGATAATATCAATGAAATAATCTTGTCTAACTGAGCAATATGGGTTTAGATGTTTGATTACCTCATCACCATCCTTCTGCAGTGATGATGTTGCCGCAGCCACTGCACGAGCTACCTCCTCAGGGCGCAAAGCTGCTAAATGCCCTGCAAGTGTAAGAAGAAGCTCGGGATTCTGGAAAATAGCCTTCACACAATTAGCTGGAGTATGAGAAGATGGATGGCTCCATGACTGTGAAGACTGTGTGCTCCCAGAACCATAAATGGATGGGCGTCGTCGCTGGCCTTGACCTTTAACATAGTTCTTCTTAACTTCTGAAGCAATCTCCCACAACTTCTGATCAAAATATGGACGTTCAGTGCCTTCGGGATAACACTCATCAAATAAACAACGATAAGTTTCCTGCCATCATATTAACAATTAGTCTCAATCACTACTACAAAATGGAACATACACTACTACAAATTTGAACTTGGGACACACTACTTGCATAACGTTTTTTTCAATATCCTATACAAGGGGGATGCTTAAATAATGTTTATAAAGAAAATGCTATGCAAGAAATATTCAGAAAAATTAAAAAGAATTATAAAATAGAAAAAAGGAACTAACACAGCGTTTAACTATGAAGCGCTGTTTAAGATTTAAGTTGGATAGTGGTTACCAAAGCGCTCTACAAGATAGTGTGTTTTAAGTAATTGTTATATTTTTTTTTACATTTTTTAAATCACTAACATAGTGCGTTTAGAAGCGTTATTTTAGTAAATATATCCTAAGATTCATTCCTTTTTTATTTTTAATCTAAGTAGGATATTTTTTTTCTAATTGATGAAGAATTGGAGATACAGTTTCTTCCCCTTCTTTTCCCTACAAACACGTTCCATCTCCATGTTCAAGGGAATAAATTCATCTTCATGTCTGGAGGGGAAGTTATAATTTACAGCTATTCACACTTCTTCGCAGGTACTCGGTGGCATGGAGAACCTGAATTCACACTTCTTCGCACTCCAGGTCAATTTTATGTAGTTCTGATTTTTTAAGTTTAAAATTTTAAATTGACTTGCTATGTCCTAATATATGTCCTATAACTAGACTTGTTGTTGACACAATCCTGGTAGACATGTTGTTGACAGAGAAAGTCCTTGGTTACTGCATTTTCTTAACTACTTTTATTTCTAATAACCTAATATTCTATGATGATTTTTAGAAAAGCCTAATCATTAGAAATCAATTTTAACAACATTGACCTAATGTTTGCAGTGGTTAATATTTTCTATTCTAATTTAATTTTTCACTTATATTCTAAGTTGAGTAGTTAATATTCTATTGAGCTGTGAACTATGAAGTATACTAACTTGGTACCCTGTCATTTAGAAATTTAAGTACTGCAGCTAAAATAAGTATTTTTACCTAAAGTCTTAAAATAATATAAAGTATCTTTAAAATTTATATTTGTTACTAAATTTTTTTAGCCTTTATTGTATCTGTAGTTCCCATTATACATTTTTGTATGATCAAGAGTAATAGAATTTAATGATTTTTAGAATTAATTGATTTCATATGTGTTGTTAGTTGAGTTTTTACAAAATTCTGAGTTAATATGAATTTTTAGTTCTTTTAACCCTAAACACAACTAATAAAATGATAGAAAATGAAGTTGAATTTACTAAATAATTTAAACTTATTACCGCTATGTTTTTAGCTTCCGATAGGCCGTCACGAGTGGCCACGTACACATCTAACCAGTCAACAGGAGTACCCTGAGATTGAGCCTCCTGTAGAAAATATAATCTCATTATTACTAAGTAAATATGTGAAATTCTATATATTGCACGACAGTAAATAAATTAAAACTATTAATATATACCCTCGCACAGATATGTTGTAACTGGGAGATACTGCCGCCTTTGTAGGTACCTTTGGCCTTCTCCCCAACAGGTACACCTGCATACCTATTGCTGGAGGCAGTAGCACGCTTCTTTAACCACTTCTCGTCTCTCCACTGTTCACACATCTGAGCCCATATATCAGGAGAGCACCACCAGGGACTATACTTGTGCATGTACAACACTCCACCTCCTGGTTCATCTTCATGGTCAATTTCAGCATTGGTTATGGCTTTATCACATTCTTTTGAAAGATTGTCTTTCGTGCGAGCTGCATACTTATGCCAGAAAAGAGCTGATATCGCTGGACCCTGCTCATCCGTCCACCTATAACGTTTCTACATTAAAGATACAACAAGATAAATTATAAGTTAATTTACAAGACAAGAGATAATATTAGGATACTAAATATAGCATGCTGTTATAGATTATCGAGTTTACAGGACAAAATAAAAGCAGAGGTCTAATTATAAAATCTACATAGTTGCTAGTCTAGTCTAGTGTTGACTGACTCTGTGTTTTGAACTCATTGGCCAAAAAAGTACCCTATAATTCACAGGGAAAAATTAGTAGTGCCTATGTAACTGAGACATAAGCACCGCATCAATTAAACAAAACTTGATCCTCTCCAATGAGGAAGTAGCAAGAATTATAGAAAAGAACTCTGTGTAATAGCTACAGAAAACAAATGTACAATAGCAGTAGTTGTAATAACAGAGGAACGGTCTTACTGTTTCGACAATCACATAAAATGAAAATATATTTTAGAATAAATGGTTGCTGCAGTTATAGTATTTACAGGCAAAAGTTTGATGTACTACATTTATATTGTAATTACTTGACCTATCTCTCCCATTAGGTTTTTGCCATCAGAACCTAATGTTGCTGCAATAAGAATTCCTACTGCAGTAGCAATATCATGAGAATGAAAGAAATGGAAGGACCGAAATATGAACCCTGTGTATTGAAAGATAACGTTGTACGTAATCAGGCTTTATGACTTAACATAGGGAAAAATAAATATAACAACTACTTAAGTATTGCATGCTTGCAATATTTTTACCAAACTGAAATTTTGCTGGTAACACAGAAGTATCTTGCTTTCATTGTGATTTTATGAAATTTATGTATATGATAGGTCTTTTTTAGTTTTGGTTCATTATATGTCCTGCATTACAGCTCCAACTAGATAAAATCTTTACAGCACTATACTGCTATCAAAATACCAGATAGTAATACAAGGTATGTGCATGCCAGAGAAACTACATATAACAAGCAGAAGTAAAATTAACAATAGTATTTGTGGATAGTAAACCAAGTGATAATGATTTTGATACATTAGTAAAGACTAAAGTAATATAGTCAGGTTCTAAAATTAAGCTATAATGCACAGTCGTAGAGTAAGAATAAGGGGCATATATATAGTCATTAGTATTCTGAAAATCTCTAGAAAGTTTAATTTCTCGGATCATCTTAGCTACTCAATTCAAAAAAATACAACTATTCAACCACATGTAGTTGCACACCGTATGAAATATGCAGCGCCATTTACCAACCTGGCCCTTGGATATGGCTTGATGTCTGATATTTACCAAAATAATGAATGTTACGTCGAGAAAAATTGTAGCTAGTCATAAATTCTGAAAACTTCCAACTATCAGCATTTAGACTATAAATACCAATATAGTACATGTCCTTAGTATTATTTTACACAGAACAGACTAGCAATCTCAAATCCCTAGCAAGTTCTTCTTAAACCAACATTCTTATGATCACGAGCAACCAAACTAAACTAACCAAGTTCCATCTGATTGATAATAAAAAAATGAAATATCAAAAGATAGCAAAATAAAATCACCCTTTGTATTATTTTACACAGAACAGACTAGCAATCCCAAATCCCTAGCAGGAGCAACAAACTCAACAGACACACTTTCTACCAAAGCCTTGTCGTCATCTTTCACCCAAAACTTCTTCCCCATCTTACAACAGCTAAAAATTCCTTGCTTTCAATTTTCTCAACTACTTAGTGCATAATTCCCAGATATTACCTTAAAAATTTGACTTTACACGAAGGGTTTCACTAGTACCAAAAGCAAATTCAAGAAATACTACAAAAACTTGAAAATAATTGAATATTTGCCACTAGGGCTCGACTCTTATCAACAAAATCTTTCACTTGAAAAACCAAATTCAAGAACATAAAAAACACTTAAAAAGATTGAATCTCTACAAACCTTCCAGAAAGCATATTACTACCTAACACCTATACAGGATATTACTAGCTTATATCCTTAGCACCTATAAATGGATACTATTATTTGGGTAAGAAAACCAGCAGTTAATGCACTAATGTATATAACATAACTGATATACCTGAAATTCAACCCATACTGCATCTTTGTGGACAACAGGTGTGCTAGCCCAAGTAATTACAGGAGTAGGCCAATTCTGAAGACACAGCTGAGAGATGCACTTTACAATTTTAGGATCTGCAAAATCACTATCATACATAACATTTTGTCATTAAAAATGGTAAAATTTTAACACTAAAATTGGAACAAAAAAATGCTAATAGTAATTGATACGTACGTGCTATTAGGACCTGGTTGAAGCGGAATAAGAGTTCGCTCATCTGGGTTAGTAGGGGCCTTAGGGATATGATTGGGCCCCCTTCCCATGCCCCGCTTTTTGGGGGAGTTGCTTCAGATGCCATATATATATATATATATATAAGAATTAGGAAATAAGTAGGGAATTAACAATAAGTATAATATAAGCACCAATCCATTAGTGTATATAAATATACTCGGCCAAGCAAAAATTATATTTGCCATCAAATGATCAAATAACATATATGTGTATAAGTGATATCTCTGCACTTTAAATTAACTAGGCTTGTTTTTTTTAAAATTAACCCTACTTTATTAAATCCTACTGATCTAAGTCCTTTTTATCACACACTCAGGCAATATGTACATATGTTAGAAAAGGACTTGCCTCAATGTACAATTCTATATGTGATATCTCTGCACTTTTTTCAAATGACATATATATCTCGAGATTAATTCTAATATTTACACACATTATGAGTAATCAAGAAGAACTAGTACTTATAATATAGCATATTTGTGTTATATATGAAATACAGTAATATGAATAGCCATATCGATACTGCTAAAACTTGTAGCTGCCATTTTATTTGGATGTTTAAAACCTTTAAGTGTTAGTGTCTGAGTCAGAATTATCTTCTCCTGCAGATTCATAACCATCATCATCGTCAGTACTAGACTCGGTATCACTGTCGGTTAATAACTCCTCTTCTTCTGATTTAATGTCATCTGGTACAAGAATTAACTCTGAATCTATTTCATGTAGATCATCTCCTCCATCTAACTCGATTACTTCATTATCATCCACTTCTATCACGGTTGGTCTATTTAGCATCTGCTCTTGGTAAATCTCCCCATCAACTACTTCCCCACGTCTACATGCGGGAGTGTGTATTACTACCTGCCAATCTGCAGGTGGCCTATCCCTTTTTCTACCAGGACTAGGAGTATAGTATACTTGTGTTGTTTGAGTTGGTAAAACAAACGGTTCATTAGAGTACGCAGACTTGTGGTGGTCAATGTCAATAATACCATGTTTATCAACACGTTTCCCTTTTTCTGAATCGAACCACGGACATTTGAATAAGTTAATATGACCCCCGTCCGTACCCCTGTACGAGAACTCTATAATTTCCTCCAACTCCCCATAAAAGGATTGATTAAGCTCATTGTAACAATCTCCTTGGACACACACCCCTGAGTTTATTGTTCTCTTACCGTGCCCATATGCCTTGGTATGAAAATTATAACCATTCACTTTGTAACCATTACGAATCACTTGGTCCTTGTCTGGTCCCATAGCTAGGGCCTGTACATTCGCCGGAATCGTGGATCCAGCGGTCAAAGCCTACAAATGCTTTATGTTTAGTTAATGTATATGACTGGAATGTTAATAGAGTGTATATTTATTCTTAATTAAAGAATTGAACTTACCTTGTCCTTCATCCAAAGTACAAATTCTTTATAACGATTGATTTGAATATCTTTATCAGTAATGTTTATATTCTTCACTTTTAACTCATCATCATATGATCTATAAAATAAATTTTCAAAATATATACATTATTTTTTACACTATATAGTTAATTTAATTATAGTTTACTATTACTAGATAAGTTAAATACAACATATCAATACATAAATGAATTACATGTGTACCTCATATATTCATCAATCTCCTCGCAGTTGAGAAGAATATAAATGTGTGCAGTATGTAAATCTTTCTCAGATAGGAATATGCGCTTCCCTTTTCTATAAGCGCGTCCTGGTAGACCAAATATAGCAAGGCGCCCATTTAGTTCAACATTCCCCCCATCATCATTTCTCGAGACTCGATTGGCCTTTGTGAAGACTTCGTCCGGAAAATAGACAGAGACAAAAGTAGATATCTCGTTGAAACTGTATGCTTCACAAATTGACCCTTCCACACAAGCTCTATTTTTCACCGCCCTCTTAAGCATTCCCATCAGCCTCTCAAAAGGGTACATCCATCTATATTGGACTGGACCCCCAACAAGAGCTTCAAATGGAAGATGTATTGTCAAATGCTCCATAGAGTCAAAAAAACCAGGTGGGAAGATTTTCTCCAATTTGCACGTGATTTCTATGATATTCTTCTCAAGTGTAGACACAGCCTTCTCATGTAAGGTTTTTGAACATAATTCATTAAAGAAACGACCAAGCTCCGTCACAGCATCCCATATTGGTTTGTAAAGCATGTCCCGAAATGCTACAAGCAAAAGTCGTTCCAAGAACACATGACAATCATGACTCTTCATTTCTTTCAATTTTTCATGCGGTTTCTTATCTGAAACACACCTTGCAATGTTTGATGCATATCCATCTGGTAATTTCAAAGATTTAATCCATTTGCACACTTCTTCAACTTGTTTTTTGGATGACGTGTAATGTGCTTGTGGTTTGAAATTCTTACCATTAGAAGATTCATAAATTTCTAAACTTGGACGCTTACAAATATCTTTCATGTCCAAACGTGCTACATCATTATCCTTCGTCTTTCCTGTATTCATTATGGTGTAAAATAAATTGTCAAACACATTCTTCTCAACATGCATAACATCTAGATTATGACGAATTAAATTTGTAGACCAATAAGGCAATTTCCAAAAGATACTTTTCCGAACCCAATTATGAGATTCGCCAAACCCAATAATTTTCTTATCATTCTTACCAAATGGGACATCCGGTAATCTCATCACACAAGATCGCATATCTTTCCCCGACAGTCGTGGTGCGGGAATATCATTTTCCACTTTCCCTTTTCTGAAGTTTTCTCTATTTCTGCGAAACGGATGATCTTCGGGTAAGAACCGTCGATGACAGTCAAACCAGCAAGGCTTTCGACCTTTGGGTAGAGTGAAAGACTTTGTGCGTTCCATACAATATGGACATTCCAACTTTCCATGTGTTCTCCATCCACATAACATACCATAAGCAGTGAAATCACTAATAGTCCACATAAGTGCAGCCTTAAGGTTGAAATTAGTTTTCGTTGCAACATCCCAAGTCCGTACTCCATCTTTCCATAATACCTTCAATTCATCTATAAGAGGCCTCAAGTAAACATCCAAGTTCTTTCTGGGACTCTTAGGACCAGGATTCATGAGTGAAAGAAACAAGTATGGTTGTTTCATACACATCCAATGAGGTAAGTTGTATGGAGTAACAATGACAGGCCAACATGAATACGGAACAGATGAGTGGCCAAACGGGTTGAAACCATCGATGGACAGACCAAGTCTCACATTTCTTGTCTCTAATGCAAACTTAGGATGTGCTAAGTCAAAATATTTCCAAGCCTTCCCATCTGCAGGATGATTTAATTCTCCATCTTTAGCCGGAGATTTTGAATGCCAACTCAAATGCTCAGCTGTTCTAGAAGACATGTACAATCTCTTCAGCCGATCTGTTAAAGGAAAATACCTTAGAATCTTGAACGGTATAGTTGATTTTTTTGTAGTCATCCCCTCCTTATTAGGTCTAAATCGATCATGACCGCAGACCGTGCACTTTGTCATATTTTCATTTTCCTTATAGAATAACATGCAATCCTTAGGACATTCATCGATCTTTAGGTATCCAAGACCCAACTTTTTGACCATCTTCTTGCAATAGTAATAATTATCTGGTAATTTCTCACTATCCGGCAACATACTCTTAATGGCCTTCAAAAGAGACTCAAAACACTCATGGCTCATGTTGTGATCAGCCTTAATGTTAAGTAAGGTAGCCACTGCAGACAATTTATTTTGTTGAGTACAACCATCCCACAATGGCTCACTACCTCATCTAATAACTTAAAGAAGTCTTTGGCATCAGAATTCATAGGTTGCTCCCTAGATTGTTCCCAATCAAAATCTGGCCCTGCAATGTCGTGAACCATTTCATTCATATGATGATTGTTATTGCTACCACAATTGTGTACAGTAAAGCCACCATCTCTTCTCTGCCCATGTGCCCACCAGCATTCTTCGTAATTTCTCATGAACCCATTAACAAGTAAATGGTAATTTACAATATTCCTGTCTAGATAATTATTCGTCTTACATTTCCAACATGGACATCGTATCTGGTTCTTATTATTCACGCATTTCGGGTGACTATACGCAAAATCCAAAAACACTTGGCAACCGGCTCTAAATTCAGTTGTGGCACCTATTTCAGTATTTGACTTCCGTCGTGCCGTCCAAGTACGGTCTGAAAAAAAGTCCATGATATCCAATACCTATATATACACAGGTGCATTTATTTTGCAAATAAAATTACTATATAACAAGTTCCATATGTAGCATATAAATTCACTAAATATTTTCCATATAATATCTATAAACTCTAACCATATATTTTATCTTAGCCAGGGACATTAGACAGTATAGGATTTAGATCGCTCCCTAACTAACTCGTAGACGAAGAGTGTGTATATATATATAACTTTACATGAGGGAAACTTAAAAAATCTGATTAACTAAAATAATACATTTACAATGAAATTATTCTCCTTTAATTTATCGATATTAATCCCTTGGTTGTGGGTTCAAAACAAAATAACTTGCAAAAGTAAAATAAACAAACAATTGGTATAAACTATATCCAATAATCACATCACCAAAAACATATACAAGCATTGTATAATTCACCCAAAAAACTCAGACCCATAGACTTAAGATCACCTCAAAAATACATATTCACCTAAAAAGATTGATTAACAGGGTACAAGGCTTAGTATTCAAAGTATACAAGGATTAGTATTCAATTAACACAAAGAATCAATTTACAAAGAGAATATGATACACAAAATCAATCACACACACAATATGATACATAATTCACATAAAATCATCCATATTCACACACATATATAACATACATGCATCATACAATTTGTATATCTATATATATCAAATATTTCTAACATGATATACATATATAGACATATATAGGTGTAGATATATGAGAATTACCTGGTGGTAATTAGGGTTTAGAAGACTGGGGCGATCGAAGCTCTGATTTTTTAACAACTGTAATTGGGAGTGGTACGGGTGAAGACATATTTTTACTCTCATCAGCTACCACATCTGCGACCGCCCTCGGTTGCTAGTAACTCTAAATTTTTATTTTTAATTTAAAAACTCCACAAATTCTGAAAAACAAATCAAAACAATTTGAAAAAATCCAAATAAAAAGTATAAAAAATCCGAAAAAAATAAATTACTCAATATCATACATTAAAAGATCAAGAGCAATTAAAAAAATCTGAAAATTTCAAATTATCATTACGCCAAAATTCTATTAAGATTACAAATTATTACATACATTAAATTTAAGTAAAATTCTTATACTCCGACACATTCATCAATTTTAAAATTCTATTTAAATATTCAAATATTAAATAATCTAAAATAATCTCTCATATTTAACAATGTTTTTAGTTTTTATTATTTTTTAAAAAAAATTGAAATCTCTTTTCCTGTTTATTTTTTATTTAACAATGCTTTAATTTTAATTTATTATAATTTTCCTTTAAATAATTAAAGGGGCTTAGGAAGAATCATGTATTTATACGTTTTTAAATAGTTATTTAGTGGTTTGAAAATTTTGTAAAAGACGTAAACTCTTTGAAAGTCTCATTAATCATTATACTTATTAAATTGTAGTATAAAATTATTTTATGGTTTACCACAAGGCGCACACGCACGTATATAAATATAAAAATATGGGCAATATTCATGTCTATTGATTGTTCGGTTACAACAACATATATAAATTATTATTAAATTGCAAAACTCATTGTCATACTCAAAACTTGGTACATATCATGTTTCTCGTTTTTTTGTAAAGCAACAAATATTATATAACATATTTGTAAAATAATTTTCAAATATTGTAATATGATTATTTTTAACTTAATACATTATCAAAAATACTAAATTTCAATTTATATTTATTTAGACTAGTATGAATTGAAAATATGTAATATCTAGTAATAAAAACAATTTTCTTAATACAAAAAATAAATAAATTACTATATACATAAATAATCACATTCGTATCAAAAAATCAATCCATATTTATTTTTAAAATTAAATTAAAATGAAAAATATTATTTTTTTTATAGAAAAATATTCTAAAAATAACATTCTTAAAATATTTCTTTAGCTACTATATGCGGTAGCAGATATGGTGTGGTCGCTAACGAGGAGCACCAAATATTACGTGGCAAATTAAATATTAAAAAAAAATGTATATGCGATGGCAGACGGTCGCAGATAAACTGTAGTCGCTGAAACCTTTCGGTCGCTAAATTGGCAACCAGTTGCAGTCGCAGATAGAGTGGCTGATGTGGCACTATCTGCTACCAGCAGCGGTCGCTGATAAATTATGGTAGCTAATATTTTAGCGGCAATTTTCCCGCACATATTTTTTTGGGGGGGGGGCAGTCGCTGAATACGTTTGAGCGACGAGATTTGTTCCGTCGCTGAAGTCGATCGCTGAATGTTAGTTTTAGCTACCAACTTTCCGGTCGCTAAAGAATTTGGTCGCTGATAGGGCAGTTTCTTGTAGTGACTCTAGCAACCTATAAGACTTACTGAAATACAAGTGTCTCTAGCATGCAAATCAATCCAATAAGACTCAACATCACCAAATACGACATCACTACACTAGCATCGATGTCACAAATCAATCGGAAAGTTATCTAAGGGATCATGTTATAATGCAAATGCATTAAACTACATGAATAAAATATCATAAAACTACCAAAAATAAAATAAATAAATAAAACTACATGGCAAAATATGCAACTATATGAAATAAAACTATCATGAATATGCAAACTATATGAAACTCACATAAAAACATATTCCTTCAACTACTACCCCCAAACTTAAAATATTCACTATCCTCAGTGAAGGTAATAGTAAGGAATCGGGCATATCTACTGCGAATCAGAATCCTCACCCTCAACAGGTGGAGTTCCAGGCGTGTCTGGAGTCGGATACACTGAATCATCACCATATACTGACCACTGGATGTCAACCCCGGTGGCTCTAAAAGCTGTCCCAAGTGCCTGGGTGAGATTGTGTGCAAACCGACTATGGATGTCGTGCATCGCATCCATCCTCCTCGCGAGACGCCTATACTGTGTCGAACTCAAACCAGCTCCCATCTCTGCTCCTGCTGCCTGCTGTTGCTGTTGCGACGAACCAGCCTCCTCTCCATACTGAGCTCTGCGAGCTGCTCGACGGGCATGCTGAGAACCTCCTGCAGTAGCAGCCTCCATGGGCACACCTCCTGTCAAATGCTCATATGAATAACCAATCCCCTTAGGATTAGGCTTCCCTCCATACCAATTCTGCATGCTCAACAGCGTAGAACTATCAATAGGAGCACTGGGAAGCTGAAGCTGCTCATGTGCTGGCCAATGAACACCAACTGCCACGCACAACTTTGTCACAACGGACGCATACGAAATAGCACTTGTAGTACCTCCCCTCAAAAATCTCAGAATCCCATGCTAAATCACCATCCCCAAGTCAATGTAATCACCCTGAAGAATACCCCACAACAGACGAGCACACTCCACAGTAATCTCATGCACATGCGAAGATGGCATGATGTTAGCACATATAAACGAGTTCCAATCCCGTGCAAACCTGTTCATGCACGACGCAGGGAACGTGGAGTAATCAGTAGTGCCCCTCTTGAACTTCCAATGAGTCTCAGGTACACAGAGAGTAGCAACGATGAGATCCAAATCAAAGTCCTCCGGAGTCTTATCGTTCCAAGTGTCCTGACCCACCTTCCTCGCGGGCTGCTCAATCACCGCCCTGATAGCATCAGTACTATACTCTACAGTCCTCCCCCTCACCACCGTGAAGCCATTCTTCTCCGTTTTTGCGTTAGCATAGAACTCCCGCACAACACACATGGGCACATCAGCGGGTACCTCACAAAACGAAACCCAACCCATCTCCAGAATCATCTCTAACAGCTTACCATCCTTCCCTGATGGCAGAACACCTTGCTCCTTAGCAATAGGCTTCGAGAGAAGCCTAGTGTACTCCTCATCAGCCTCAGGAGTAGAAAATCCGGGCCTCACACCACCCGCAGATGAAGAATCGGTGGTGTTACTTCCAACTTGTCTTCTTTGCCTCTTGGGTGCCATCAGGATTGAAGAAGACAGAATAAAAGCTTAAGTGTTTAGAGAGAATTTGTGTTCGAGAGTTTGTGAATTGGTGGAGAAGTTGTTTGTAAGTGTATGTATTTATAGGTGGAGAGGTATGAATTCTATAAGGAATATAACTGGGAATTGATTATGGGAATCGTGGGAATAATGGAATTGATTAGGAGAGGGAATTATGGGATGTGGAAGAGTAAATTTCTGGTTGAAATTAATTTTGGAGTTAAATTCCCAAAATTACCTCTTAAAACTGCTGAAATATTTTTTTTTGAACAGGACCCGGCGCGGTTGCGCGCTTAGACAGCGCGGACGCGCTCACTCTCTGGAAAACCGGCACGGGCGTGCGCTATAACAGCGCGAGCGCGCTTGGCTACTGGAAAAACGGCGCGGCCGCGCGCTTGATCAGCACGGGCGCGCCCAGCTTCTATAGTTGGCCCTGAATTTTTTTCATTTTCTGATTTTTTTTGTGTTTTTCTCCTTTCTCCTTGCTTCCTCTACTTCCTAATGTACAAAAAACTTGGGTTGCCTCCCAAGAAGCGCTTCTTTTACGTCGCTAGTGTTAGGGCAAAATCACGCACTAATATTCACGCAAGTATACGCGTTCGCAAGTAATATAGAATACTTTCTAGTTCGTTCCCTCAGAGACTCAGACTAAGTTATTGTCTAATTTAACTCACTCACCAATGTATGATTACTTCTCAATGTTAAGATAATAACACTTAAAATTGTTGATTAAATATTAACTATAATTAACTACTTAATTAACCACTTAACTAACACTGCAATTTATCAATAATAAAACACTCATGAGATCACAACTTCATTATTACTTTCTTCTATAGCCATAGTTATTACCTTTAGCATGTGACAGTGATGATATTAATCGAATAACACAAAACTGATAAAAGCCAACTTTCATTGTACTAATACCATTCTACCAAACATCCACAATTAAGATAGAAATTGAATAGTCTTCAATTATGTTGAGTTCCTATATGTCTACAGAAATTGACAACACAACGATTTAAGCACAAGTTACTCCTTTTGATTACATAGGGCAAATAAAACTGTTAGAGTTACCCACTAATCATGCACAACGTACATGAACCTATGCTAGTATGGCAAGTTCTAAACCTCAAGATCCACTGTCGCTTCACAAGAGATTAACACCCTATCTTATATGTTCGCGACGCACATAAGACGAATACGCACAACCAATACTAGATATCATGCAATCATCACATACTAAAGTATTAAACAATTAACTAAAGAATTTCATAATAAATCCATTGCAACCCCATGATCACGATTAGCCCATAATAGAACTTATTGCCATCATGGGTTCATATGAAATCATGATAAACGAACACAAGAAAATAACAACTAAACTAATTATATTAAAACAGAGTACGTCACAAGAGTAAATAAGTCAAAGCAAGAAAACTAGCATCCAACGTTACAACGAAACAAGAATCACAAGAATATATGCTTCCTCTTCGTTGCTGTGTGCTAAATCGGTCTTCTTTCTTATCTCCTTCGCTTCTTGCAAAACACAATCTAAAACATAATCCCCTCTTAATACCCTGTGAAAAACGTCTCAAATCTACTTATATAATAGTCCCATAAAACTCAGATTATATAGAAGTTGGAAGCCAAACAGAAGTAGAAGTCTAAAATAATATATTATTTTCCCCGACCCTGCGCGGCCGCTCAGCATTTCTGCGCGGGCGCGCAAGGCTGCTGCGCGGCCGCTCAGCATAGCTGCGCGGGTGCGCAGGACCCTACTGGAAAATTTCCAGGTTTGCTCCGTTTCTTCGCCGTAATCTGCCCGTTCTTTTCCTCTCGCAATGGTGAACACATGCCAAGACTTATTCTTGATGATTCCTCCTCCGAAATGCAACTAATACCCTGAAATGCATAAACACTAGAAAAATGCATCAAATACACAAAATACTTGATTTCAAGACACCAATTTAAGCCATTTTAAGACGTTCTAAGTGATATAAAATGCCACTTATCACACCCCCAAACTTAAATCGATGCTTGTCCTCAAGCGTCACAGACTCAAAAACAAATAAAAATATGCATGAATGCAATCTATATGAAAATGCAACGATCCCCCTTACTACAATTAACCAATCAAATTGTCACGTCTCAACGAATGCAGTTAGACACTAAAGATCAAGAAACTCATGCAAACGGACATACCGCCAGAAACGTGGTGTGTGCAAATGCTTAACAGATATGCTTCGGAACTAGACCAATTACTATGACTAGACTTTCCTCAAGGCAATCCTACGATTATACAAAGAATAAAAATTCTAGGCACAAAGTGATATACAACAACACAAGAACTTTAGAGCTTACTACGGAATCGTGCTTTTTATTTACAACGCAAATGCTTATTTGACCGTGCAGTGAGTGAGGTCCACAAAAGACTTATACAATGGTATCCATGTAACGAGCGTTAGGTTAGCGGATCCCAGACTCTAAAAGCCTTAGGTCACTAGGCACAAAGTCCCCTAAGAACTTAATAACTCGAATACCAAAGAGCCCACTCTTGATCAATTACGCAAATTTTTTTTTTTTCTGAGCAAGTGCGTTTCGCTCCATCTTGCTCAACCCTAGACTACTCGCATAACATGCGAGCCGGCTACTAGCCATTTGACGCCTAGCCACAACTAGCAACAAATTCCATTTTTACTCCATTTTTTTTCTTTTCCATGCCTTTACCACTAAGAACCTATTATCAAATTCTAAGCATAATAAATAGATTATCCTCGAAAATAATCAGATCATAACAACAATTTAGTCCTTCAGCATTCTCTAAGACTTAGTGACAATACAAGTGCTTCTAGCATGCATATCAACCTACACAACTTAATATCACTTTAATGCTATCACTACACTCGCATCAATATCACAATTCAGTCGATAAATCATTGCAAAAGGGATCATGGTATATGCATGAGCTATATGATATGACAACAAATAAAGCTATAAAAAAAAACTATATGGCAAAAATTATGCAACTATATGAACTAACTATCATGAATATGCAACTATATGACACACACAAAATATTCCTTAACTACCACCCCCAAACTTAAAATCTTCACTGTCCCCAGTGAAGGTAGTAGAAAGGAACACAGGGTATACCTACTCGGAGTCATCATCATCATCACCCTCAGTGGGTGGAGTATCAGGCGGCGGGTATGCAGAGTCCTCACCAAAAACTGGCCACTGGATATCAGCTCCAAGGCCTCGAAAAGCAGTCCCTAACGCAAGGGTGAGCTCCTGAGCAAACCTGCTCTGCGTCTCATACATGGCATCCATCCACCGTGAAAGCCTCCTATACTGGGCATCACCCATCCCAGCACCCTCCTGAGCTCTCGAAGAACTAGCCTCACCACGCCCTGGCCTGGCCATAGTAGCACCTCGTGCTGGACACCCTCCTGGAAGACGATAACCCAGCCCATGCTCCTCAGGCTCACCACCGGTCCACTCCTGCATCCCATTCAGAGTGCCAGAATCTATAGGAGCTGCTGGCAACTGCAACTGCTCATGAGCCGGCCAGTTCACTCCTACTGCACGGCATAGCTTTATAACCGTGGATGCATAAGGGATGTTCATATGCTTTGCTCCCCTAAAAAACTTCAGAATTCCTTGGTAGATAAACTCACCAAGGTCCACATAGTATTCCTCATGCATAATTCCCCACAACAACTGTGCTCTCTCAACTATGACCTCGTGTGCATGTGAAGAAGGCAAGATATTAGCACATATAAATGCGTTCCATGCACGGGCATACCTGTTCATGGCGATCACCGGAAAGTGACGATACTCATTATTGGCTGGACTGCGGTTCCAAACTGTGCCCGGTCGACAGAGAGTCGCACAAATCAAATCCAAGTCAAAATCCTCAGCAGTCTTTTCATTCCAGTTCTCCTCCTCGGGCTTCCTCTCTCGTTGTCCAATCACTCGGCGAATCGCCGTAGGATGATAATCAACCGTCAGCCCCCGAACTACAGAAAACCCATTCTTTTCAGCCTTCGCGTTCGCGTAGAACTCGCGAACAACACTCATCGGTACTACTTCGGGCGACTCACAAAAAGTTATCCACCCCTTCTCTGCAATCATGGGCAACAACTCACCATCCCTCCCTGATGGTAA
Source organism: Apium graveolens (assembly GCF_009905375.1). NCBI lineage: Eukaryota > Viridiplantae > Streptophyta > Magnoliopsida > Apiales > Apiaceae > Apium > Apium graveolens. The sequence goes on from NC_133653.1 coordinate 197,455,439, forward strand.
AAACCCCCTCTCCTTCAGAATCGGCTTCCCCAACAGCCTAGTATACTCCTCCTCCGCGGCTCTGTCAGTTAACCGAGGCCTCGCAGCAGTACCCCTTGATGAATCAGCAGTAGGAACTGTGCTGCTGCTGTCAATAGTGCGTGCTCTCTTGGGTGCCATTGATTTGTGAATAAAAGTGTGTAAGAACTGATTTTTGATGTTTATGAGAGGGTTTAAGTGTAGGAAGTTGTGGGAGATATGTAGGATAGGTGTATGTATATATAGGGTGTGGAGTAGGTTAAATTAGATTAGGAGTGGGGTTGAGGGATAAAATCATGGGGTAATGGGAAAAGAATTCGAGGGTTTATGGGCTGTAATGGGTTTTTGTGTTTTTTTTCTTTTCTGAACTGTAAAAAAAATTTCTGGAACTCGACCCCTGCGCGGCCGCTCAGCATTTCTGCGCGGGCGCGCAGCAAGCTGCGCGGCCGCTCAGCATAGCTGCGCGGGCGCGCAGAGGGTCTCTGGAAAAAAAAATTTTCAGCCCCTGTTTTCTGATTTTTTTGTGTTTTTGGATAGGTTATTAACTTCTAAGGGTTCCTGTAACAACAATTCATGGGTTGCCTCCCACGCAGCGCTTCTTTTTTGTCATTAGCTTGACGTTCCGTTCCTTTCTCACGTAGTCAACAAAATGGCACTAACCACCTCTCGGTTTTCCATGTCCCCATAGTAGTGCTTCAACCGCTGACCGTTAACCTTGAATGCTTGGTCCGAATCATTCTCAAAAATTTCCACCGCTCCATGTGGAAACACAGTTTTGATAATAAAAGGTCCAGACCACCTTGATTTCAACTTCCCAGGAAAAAGTCGGAGCCGAGAGTTGAATAACAGAACTTGTTGCCCTGGCACAAACAACCTAGGATGTAGCTTCCTATCGTGCCACCTTTTCACCTTTTCCTTATACATTTTGTTATTCTCGTACGCTTGAAGTCGAAATTCATCAAGTTCATTAAGCTGAAGCATTCTTTTCTTACCAGCTGCATCTAAATCCAGGTTCAATTTCTTCAATGCCCAGTAGGCCTTATGCTCAAGCTCCGCCGGTAGATGACATCCCTTACCGTACACCAACTGAAACGGTGACATCCCAAGTGGAGTTTTGTATGCTGTTATGTAAGCCCAAACAGCTTCATCGAGCTTTAAAGACCAATCCTTCCTTGATGGACAAACAACCTTCTCTAGAATGCGCTTTATCTCTCTGTTAGACACTTCCGCTTGACCATTTGTTTGCGGATGATAGGCAGTAGCTACTCGATGATTCACATTATAACGCTGCATCATAGAAGTGAACTTACGGTTGCAAAAATGCGATCCTTCATCACTTATGATTACCCGAGGTGTTCCAAACCTTGTGAAAATTTGCTTATGAAGAAAATTTAGCACTGCCTTTGCATCATTTGTTGGTAAAGCTTTAACTTCGACCCATTTTGAGACATAATCGACTGCCAGCAAAATGTACTGATTATTGCAAGACGAGATAAAAGGCCCCATGAAATCGATTCCCCATACATCAAAGACCTCGACTTCAAGCATCACATTTAATGGCATCTCATCCTTCCTTGACAAATTTCCCACTCTTTGGCAACGATCACACCTTAAAACAAACTGATGAGCATCCTTGAACAAGGTGGGCCAGAAAAAACCTGCTTGCAGAATACGAGCTGCCGTTTTCTCACCTCCATAGTGTCCACCATAAACCGTGGAATGGCAGTCTCGTAATATCCCCTCCGTCTCACAGAACGGGATACATCTCCTGATGATCTGGTCAGCTCCCTGTCTAAACAAATATGGTTCATCCCACATATACCACTTCACCTCATGCAGAAACTTCTTCTTTTGCGCGGATGTCAAATTGGGCGGCATTATATTGCTGACAAGATAGTTTACAATATCTGCAAACCATGGTTCTTCCTCCTGAATTGCAAACAACTGCTCATCCGGAAAAGATTCATTGATTAACGTCCTATCTTGTGAAGTAGAATCGGGATTCTCCAACCTAGAGAGATGGTCAGCTACTTGATTCTCGGTACCTTTTCTATCTTTGATCTCTAACTCAAATTCCTGAAGTAAGAGCACCCAACGAATGATTCTCGGCTTCGAATCCTTCTTAGAAACCAGATAGCGAATAGCTGCAGTGAATACTGTCACTTTCGTACCAAGCAGATAAGATCGAAATTTCTCAAAGCCAAAGACTATAGCCAAAAGCTCCTTCTCAGTAGTGGTGTAGTTCAATTGGGCCCCATTTAAAGTCTTACTCGCATAGTAGACCACATGGAAGAGATTTTTCTTGCGTTGTCCCAGAACTGTACCTACCGCATAGTCACTCACGTCACACATCATCTCAAACGGTTCTGTCCAATCTGGTGCTGTAATAACTGGTGCCATGATCAAACTCTCCTTGAGAGTCTCGAATGCTGCCAAACATTCTTCATCAAATTTGAAAGGCACATCTTTCTCAAGTAAATTGCACAACGGCTTAGATATCTTTGAAAAGTCCTTGATGAATCGTCGATAAAAACCCGCATGACCGAGAAAACTACGGATTCCTTTCACTGAATTAGGTGGGGGAAGATTTTCAATGACTCCCACCTTGGCCTTGTCCACCTCCAGACCTTTGCTAGAGACCTTATGCCCAAGGATAATGCCTTCACGCACCATAAAATGACATTTCTCCCAATTAAGCACCAAATTAGTTTCCACGCATCTTTTGAGTACGGCGCGCAGATTATTCAAGCATTCATCATATGAGTGTCCAAAGACGGAGAAGTCATCCATGAACACTTCGACGTTATTTCCAATCATGTCAGAGAATATAGCCATCATACATCTCTGAAAGGTGGCCGGGGCGCCACATAACCCAAACAAAACTCTACGAAAAGCAAATGTGCCAAATGGACAAGTGAAGGTAGTCTTTTCCTGATCCTCTGGTGCAATACAAATCTGATTATACCCGGAATACCCATCCAGAAGACAAAAATACTCATGTCCCGCCAATCTGTCAAGCATTTGATCAATAAAAGGGAGAGGGAAGTGATCCTTTCTTGTGGCTTTGTTCAATTTTCTATAATCCATGCATACTCTCCATCCTGTAACTGTTCGAGTAGGGATGAGCTCATTCTTTTCATTTGCGACCACAGTGATACCTCCCTTCTTAGGAATACATTGTACAGGGCTCACCCACGAGCTGTCAGAAATAGGATAAATGATGCCTGCATCTAGCCATTTCAGAATTTCTTTCTTCACCACCTCCTTCATGATTGGGTTCAGTCTTCGCTGCTGTTCCACAGTTGGCTTACTACCTTCTTCTAACAGAATTTTATGCATACAATATGAGGGACTTATCCCCTTGATGTCTGCTATAGTCCATCCTATAGCCGATTTGAATTCTCTCAAAATCCTTAAGAGCTTGTCTTCCTCACTACCTGAAAGGTCAGCTGAAATAATAACAGGTAACGTAGATGAATCACCTAAAAAGGCGTACCTCAAGTGTTCAGGTAATGGTTTGAGCTCTAAGGTAGGCGCTTCTTCTATTGATGGTTTGAGCTTCCCTTCAGCGTTCTTGAGGTCAGAAGTACCAAGAGATTCAAATGGTATATCTAGCTTTCGCTTCCAGGGAGAAGCGTTCAGATATTGTAATTGCTCGTTGCTATCTTCATCATCACTGTCAAATTCCCCCACTAAGGCCTTTTCCAATGCATCAGACATTAGCATGTGATCGAGTTCCGAAGTAACCGCAGAATCAATCACATCCACTTTTAAGCACTCCTCATCTTCTGTAGGGAATTTCATTGCCTTGAATACGTTGAAGGTCACATCCTGATCTTGAACCTGCATAGTAAGTTCTCCTTTTTGCACATCTATCAAGGTACGGCCAGTTGCCAGGAAAGGCCTCCCCAAGATTATGGGAATCTTTTTATCTTCCTCAAAATCCAGAATAACAAAATCAGCAGGAAAGAAGAGCTTATCCACCTTGACGAGCACATCCTCAACTATGCCCCTTGGGTAAGTAATGGAACGGTCCGCCAATTGTAGCGACATGTATGTACGTTTTGGATCAGGTAGGTCCAGCTTTTTAAAGATTGACAACGGCATCAGATTAATGCTTGCTCCCAAATCACAAAGGCACTTGTCAAAAGTTAGATTGCCAATGGTGTAAGGAATGGTGAAGCTTCCTGGATCTTTCAGTTTTGGTGATAACTTTTGTTGCAGAATCGCGCTGCATTCTTCCGTGAGAGCAACGGTTTCAAGGTCATCCAGTTTCACCTTCCTTGAAAGAATAGTCTTCATAAATGTAACACCCCCAGATCCGGGGTCGGGGATCCGGGTCGTCACGGTCTTTCTTTCCACAATATCACTTCACTTAATTAATAATAAATAACCTTATGCTGTGACCCCACACTAACACACACCACAACCCGTTATAGTCTCAGAGATGAAATTTAAATAAGTACAAGTCTTTGAATCCACAATTTAAAAGTTATTACAACCCAAAATGATTACTTGATAAATTTACAGTTAATTGCCATTATCTGCCACAAGTTATAATTATACATAATTGATTCTCAAAAGTAGATGGTCTGATCTACAATAGATCTACCTCTGCAGCTATAGCAGCTACAACATCAACGGGAAGACGCGGGATGCTTCCCACGCGCTTGCGCTGGGTCTGCTGGAGTCTGGCCATCTTTCCTAACTGTTGTTGTGTGATGAAAGAAGAAAGCAAGGGTGAGCAGCAAGCCCACCAAAATAATATGTATAATGATTTACAATATATGAGCCTACTCATAATACTCATGAAAGTCTTGGTCAAAAGAAATGAACCAAGTTGATAACTTAATGCGATGAAGTCGCAAAATATTCAGTATATATACATATATACTTTTCAAAATATTGGAAGTCCTCTTCCATGCATAATATACACAAAGTCCTAGTGTGTAACTGTATGAAAAAAATATCGTTGCAAGGTGATCTCATATATCTAACCTTGTCTCAACGTTTTTCTGAAAATCTTTGTCATACATAAGACAATTATTAATTAGATATAAGTTTAAAAGATGAGGTTACCAAATACCCCAATATACTTATATCTTTCCCAATACTACTTGAACTACCACCGTTCAAGTTATAATCAGTTTCAAAAGTTCATCACATAGACGAGACTACAAGATAATACTTGAATAGATTTAACCTTTAAAATATCATCAAAATAAAATGAAGTTATGAGATACTTCATTTGATGCAAACATTATTTTGAAAACTTGACCCTGCCAACACTCAACAATCGCCCAACCGTAGCCTTTCTATCGAAGTGCTTTGGGTAGTGTTGCAGAAATATCCAATTGGATGATGAACTCATTACGGGAGTTTACCGCGCCAGGAAGACCACTTACGATGATCAGTCGTAGTAGTACAACCCCACCATTTTCTACATGTAGAGGAGAACCTGTCGGATTTACTTGTCAACCGAACACTGAACTCCTAAGGAATGGACCGCCTTAGCGGAACTTCCAGGCCATTTGGGCCAATATAATAAGGCTGGGCCGGCGCTACTCGACCACTTACGCCACTCCTAGTTCAGATGAAATCCATGACTCTGAAACGTAAAGCTCGTTTCCCCCTTTCCCCAAGTAGAAACTTGTTGATACGGCTCCACCAAGAAGTCGTACCTAGTTGGAAAGGAAAACTCACCGATATTTCCCAGGCGATGCCTGTTAATGGATTAACTTGTTCCAAGAATTTTACTTCCCGAATATTGGGTAAGTAATCAAAAACTCTTTTACCAAGACAGCAACCTTGTTGCGAATATAAAACACACCATCGAGCCGGATCCCCCAGGTTTTGAGCGAGTATTTAAATCCCCTTTTTAAAAGGAAGATCTTAAATATAAAAATAGTTTTGGGATCCGCTCTAACTTTTGAAAATCATTTTAAAGACTCGAAAACACTTTAAAGAGTGTTTGGAGTAAAACTGATTTAATGAAGTAAATCAGTCCCCAGAATATTTAGAAAATGTCTGAATATTATTATTTAAATAATATTCCCATAAAAGATAATCTTTATAAAATAATTGAAGTAGAAGTATTAAAACTTATACTTGAAATGAATAGCAAATAATCAAAGATATACTTATACGAAAGTAATATCTTTATTTGAATAATCAAAAATAAGTTTGATTATCGACACCTTATTCTTTAATAAAATAAAGAATATATCTCAGCAAATAATCGGAGTCATAGATCCTCAAATTAATATTCAAATAATATTCAATAAATAAAATAAGCTGAGTCATAATACCTCGAATGAATATTATAAATAATATTCATTAAATAAAATAAAGGAGTCATACATCCTCAAATGAATATTCAAATAATATTCAATAAATAATGTAAAGGAGTCATACGCCTTCGAATAATATTTGAAATAATATTCAATAATAAAATAAAGTTAAAGTTATCGAATAAACCTTATTCGATTAATAGTTTTAAAAACTATATTCATATATATATATATATATTTATTTGATGTTATGGATGACTGGTTACGGAGGGACCGTTTCGTTTTTGTAGGATGGTCCGGTCTATTGCTCTTTCCTTGTGCCTATTTCGCTTTAGGAGGCTGGTTCACAGGTACAACCTTTGTAACTTCATGGTATACCCATGGATTGGCCAGTTCCTATTTGGAAGGCTGCAATTTCTTAACTGCCGCAGTTTCTACTCCTGCTAATAGTATATATACTCGGGAACATCGACTCCCGGTTTAGAAATATGTTCACCTTTTATCCCCTATACTAAGGGTAAACTCAAATACCGCTTATCTCTAGCATAGGTATTATGCAACTATAAGCATTTGAACCAACAGATATATAAATCAAGAATATGAAACAGGCATGCATATATACCATATCACATGCTACAATATATCGCAAGAATTTGCTAATAACCAATATACATTTATCGCAAGATCATGCATATACACATATACATCACAACAACAGTTATACGGGTAGAAAACTTGCCTGAGCGACTGGGGTTACGAATGGCTTGGGACGAGTCTGGTAACCTATAAACAACAAGTAAGTTGGAATTAAACCAAAATCACTTGTAAATCTATACTTTAACTAACTTAGACTCTAACGCTTGTTTTGCGCTCACTGATTCGCTTAAGCCACTCGGGTACCCTCGGCTCCACCATTTTTAATAATTTAACCTTTACGAGTTTTAAAGCGATTCCTTCGCGAGTGTCTTACCAACTGCCTAACACACTTACCATAAATGTTTCATACATTAATTAACCCTTTTTGGTCTTTAACCTATGTTTCAAAGTAAGGCGAGGGGAAAAGTTTCGTTCGCGAAACGCCGTTACTTGAAACGGTCGTTTCTCCTAAACCGTGCATCGGAATCGAACGAACTACATATCAAAACGAAGCTCGTAACATGAGCTATCTAATCATGGCAGTGGTCATAATCTAGCAGGGGGTTCTCGGGTCCTAATGTTATGCACAAAAACAGTCCAAAGAAAATCGGACGTTACGACGGCTATGTTTACGCGATTACCAATGTTTAAACTACTCCAATTAACCACCAACCAACTCATAACCATCAATACAACAAAACTTCACCTAAACCATACCACATCAGTCCATAATCTCCAAGGTTTTCAACTCAAACAACCACAATCACGACCTATGAACTATAATCAAGCTTCAATTACCAAAAACACTTCCAAATCAAACCAAACTACTAATAATCACAATCCATGCTTCTCATTTCACAACACCAACCATTAAAATTACTAACAAATAAAGTAAAGGCTAGGGTTTGAAGTTTATACCTTCCTTGGGAGGTGTTAAGTTGCTAGGAAGCCTTAGGGAGCCTCCTACAAGCTTGATCTTGATTATTTGGACGAGACTTGTGAACAAGAGTTGTAGGCCATCTCAATACCTTTCCAATGAGCTATAGAACACAATATTTGAGTGAGAAATGAAGGAGATACAGCAGTTTTAGTGTTCTGATTCTGTTTTGGCCGAGAGCATGAAGAACAATGCCTTGGTTTCTTTTTGATTTTGATGAAAAATGATTTGCTTGGCTTGGTTGCTTGGTTTTTGTGCTTGCTTTAGTCAATTACCTTCTTGCCCTTGAATTTGTGTGGTTACAAAGCCACCACACCTCCTTCCTTCCCATGTCATGCTTATGTCACCTTGCACATGTCATAATGCTCCCACTTGTCCACACCTTGTGGTTTGATGATGTCACAATCCCTGGCTTCTTGTACAAGCTTGTCTCTTGATCACTTATTTGTTTTACGGTTCACTTATCTTTCGTTCTCGTTTATCGTTTGAGGGATCATACCCGGGATCTTATTACTTAGTTCCCTTAACCTTTCTCAATATATTATATTCCTTTTATGATCCTCTCCTATAATCCTTTAATTTAAATCCTTTTTATCCTGTTACCTTATACTCAATTCTCTCCGTATCTTGTGAATTTCCGGGAAAAATCAAAGTGTTCGGATTTGGATTCTGACGATCTTTACATACACTTATATCCCATATAAAGTACTAATAAAATCTCAGAATATCCATATCAGAACCCCTACATAGTGTGGCATGAAAAGTTTTCTCATTCAGCAAAAACACTATTCATAAGGGTTTCAAAAATTTCCCAAAAATTGGGGTTATTACAGTCTCCCCTCCTTAAAAGGATTCCGTCCCGGAATCAGATAGAAAGTGAATAGGGATACTCTCTTAGCATTGCACTTTCTAACTCTCGAGTAAATTTTCCCACATTGTGGTTCTACCATCAAACTCTTACTAGTTTGATAACCCTTCTCCTAAGCACTCGTTCCTTTTTACTCTATACCCTTCCTGGTTGCTCCATATAGGTTACGTCTGGTTGCATGTCTATGCGCTCATATGCCCCTATTTGTCTGGCATCCGAATTACACTTCCATAATATTGATACGTGGAACACGTTATGAACTTGCTACAGGTTCGGGGGTAGGGCTAGCTCATATGCTAACTTCCCAAACGTCTTAATATATCCAAGGGTCCAACAAATTGTAGACTTAGCTTTCCTTTCTTTCCGAACCTCATCAATCCTTTTTCAAGGGTTTCCAAGGGGATACCTATAACATTACTAGGCCCCCTATTTCATACTCTTTGTCCTTTTTGAGTCAAATCAGCATACCTCTTATGTCCATCTTGGGTTACTACCAGTCGTCCTCTGATTAGATCTATTATATCCCTGGTCCTTTGGACTACTGCGGGTCCGAGCATCTTGCGCTCTACAACTTCATCCTAACATAAGGGAGATCGACATTATCTTCCCTCAAGGATCTCATAAGGTGACACCTCGATAATGACATATGATCTATTGTCGTGATATAACTAAATCCGCGTTAAGTGATCATTCCAAATTTTTCAAGTCTATTGCACAGACTCTCATTATAGCGTTTAGCATTAGAGCTTTTGCTTCTCAATACCCATTCTTTTCGAGTTCGTAATCGCTACTACCTTCCGTTCCTAATATTATACTGGTTATACTTTTGCTCGTTCGCGTTCTATAACCTTTTAATAACCACGTCAACCTTAGTATTACGAATGTGTTCCCATTCTGAATACCACCATAACTTTACTACTCCTTTTTCAGCTGTTTCTATTTTTGAAAGCTTAATCCTTCATATAGAAGTAAAAGAATTTATTGAGAGATCACTATGATCATGAACACTTGTTATCTCGCATAGTTAGTACAGAAGGTGGCCAGCCTTTAGTACTTGACAAGCAATTAAACAATAGTTGGTATCCTACTAGGCTTCTATCACACAGATAGACAGTCATTCGGCAATACCTCCCCTTCTGGAAGGGTTGTTCTTCTCAACTTACATGAAATGAAAAGAAGAGAAAAGAACGAACTGAAGAGAATTGTATATATAAAGAAAATATACTGCCACAAAATATCTGGCTTGGAACCTATCTCTGAACTATAGAGGTTTGTCATAGGAGAACAAAACATATACGTATTTATATCAGCATCAAGTATTATAGCATCGTATTTCCTATGCCTAAATATTTCTATTCCGTCCATCATTCTATGGACCCATGCTCTTCCTCGAGCTTATACACAATCACCTTTGAAACTCCCTCGATTTCGAAAATCGAACCTGGGATCTCATTTTAGACATCACCGTTACTAGAGTTCTATGCTTGCACCGCAACCTTCCTCATATAGTAATACGACTCTCTTTTCATAAGAGGGAATAAATATTCAATAGGTAGATACTCTACTTAATTAGTCTATCAATGATAACTTATACACTACCACGACCCGTTTAGTGGTACTCAATCTCAACATCCATTCCAATACAACTCTCACGGTTGTAATCAGCTCGTTACTCGCAGAATCATTGCTGCCTTACTATGGTCCACCACTGACCCACTGTCATCATTCACTTTCCATGAAATCTTAATAGCTAACCATACGGAGTCCATACATGTCGTATCAAATCCTTCTAAGGAGGTAACATAATCACCATTTCTGATTCATGAAGAACACTCCTGATCTCAAAGGTTCGTTTAGTCCTTTTGAAACATGGTCCAGGCTCATTCTCAAGATAGTACCTTCTAAGATAGATAGCCCGCTCATGGCGATTACACGAATTAAACCTTTACCAACTACTATTACGGCTGGGTATTGCACAGTCATCAGAAGGAATGTCAATCTTCCAAACCATAATACAACCTTCACAGTTTTAACCATCATCACTGTATTCTTTTGGCACAAGCGCCTATAATTATCCTCTTACCTTTAAAGTGTCGGCCACCTCTTTGGCCTTTCCTGATAGTAAAATTTCCTTACAGTCAATGTCACTTTAACCATCTCCAAATAATTTTCTACCTTATTTCAATCACAGCTTATGTGAAAATGCTTTCCTTAAAATCTGATGAGTAAAAAAAAATCACCATTTTTCCATAAGTTATTGCCTCAGTCTTTAGAGGTTAATCACTGTCATGACTGACTCTCAATCATAATTAGAACATCTTTTATCTTAAGTCCTAATTGCCCTGAATAATTTCGACCATTACTGGTTCGATCCATACTTTCTCGTGGTTTAACACGTGCCCCACTTGGCAACATTATAATTACGTCATATTTCCTTTATCAACATTTCTATTCTTGAAAATTTTGAATATTACCTTTCTCCTTTTAAAACCTCTAAGGTTATCCTTCAATCGTTCCTCCTGTATTCCCTAGATACAGGGCATATTAAAATACCATTTACTATTACTAGAACCATTGTCTATATACTTCTGAAAAATTTCTCCACTGATTCTTAAAGGTTGTTGCTACATTAACCCTTTCCAAATCATACTGTCAAAACTCATACTGTCCCTATTAAGGGTGAAATTCCAACCTTTATGCATTCCCCTAGGATTCATTTTAAGTTACCGATGTTCTATCCTTAATTCCACCTTTAAAAGGTACCTGCATCCTTCCATGGATAAATCAAGTCATATATCCCTGATAAGGGTGTCTTATTCAATCATTCCCACCTCGATAGTCTATACCTAACTTCATAATAGCATCCTTATTCAAATTGAGGTCAATCCATATGGCCTCCAAAAGATAACAATGGTCATCCACTTTTCTTTCTTGATTTGGTAATGATAACATGGATGTTCTGGAAGATATTGGTCATGTTCAACGTGAACTTCTTCTTAATAATTCCTTATTTACTTTTGTTGTTTATCTCAACAGTCATCTCAATGTTGGGATATCTTTCATATCTGGCGTCTCCCTTTCTGGGTATCATGCCACCGGTCTTACACTTTACCTTCTTGAAGGTCACTTCCTTCACCCAATTTTCTTAATTTCTTACTTTCTTGTCTCCTCAGTCTATCCGCGTCTCATTATTTATCCTTCGAATTATCTCAAGGTTTCCTCGAATCTTCCCAACTTACAGGGGATAAAATATATGTATCTCTTATACCTTCAACCATCAATTTAACTCATGGTAAATCACTCTCATCCGGACGATTACCTACTTTTCTATTTCTATTTCTACGAGTCTTTAGGGTTTCCTCATACCCAACTCCCTTATCATTCCTCAAACTCTCTTGCCTTTATATTCCTTTCTCTTATCGTTATTTCATGAACCAACACAACATAAGCATTGATTTCAAACATCCCGTCATTCTGGATTCGTGTCTTCAGAACGAATCTTGATAACTTTTACAACTTAGATTCATAATTCATCATACTCGTCTGCCTTTGTTCTGGCTCTTAAGCTTTTACACTATCTCCATAACCTTGGGAAGTACTTTCCTGAAAACAATTGACTGAACTTAAATCAGTTTATTATAATCTCTTGCTCCGTGCCTTCCTTGGCCTTTCACCAGCGGGTGGTCTCTCTCTTAGGAGGGTAAGTGACAAAACAGTCTTTTGTGGTTCGTCAATCATTTAGAATCTCAAATGATTCATCTATTTCCTTTAGCCAGGCTCTTGCCTCGACTGGGTCAGCATGTTCCTTGGAACTCTGAGAGCTTAGCGACTTAAAGGTCTTGAAAGAATTTCCCACCGCACTGTCTCCTCAGGGTGGTGGTTGGGGATAATAGTCTAAGTTCTCTTTAGACAGGTCCATGAATTGCCGTATAGGGGTACCATCTCGGGTCTCCTGTCCTTACTCGACTTTTGTTTCCTCAGTCTAAATATTTCTTCCTACTCCCCATAATTGGGGTCATCTTACATAATTTAAATCCTCATTTTCCACTTCATCATGTTATGGGTTCCTTTTGTCTTGGTGGCAACCTCCCTGACTATCACGTTCAGGGTTTGCTCTAACTCTTATTCCTCAAACTAGCTTTCATCTAAGATTTCATCTTTAAGCTCTTAAACCTTTGGAACCCAAATTCTATAGGAATACCTCATTATTCCCTTATCATCACTCTCAGTATTAATCTCATACCTATTTGTTGGCTCTCTGCCTTCATTCATCACTTTTACTGGCACAATATGTTCTTTTCCAATACTTCGGGCTGTATTGCTATCTCAAACAGCTTTTCGGTACCGGCTCCGGTTACCTTCACTACTATTTCCATTTTCTCAAAATCTCTTATAAACTCTCCAAAAGACATTATCATCTTGAGTCTCTCCTTTTTACTAAGGGCATCAGCCACCATATTGGCTTTCCCCGAATGATAAAGAATCTCCCAATCATAATTCTTGATTAGCTCTAACCGCCTCCTCTGGCGTATGTTGAGCTCTTTCTACGTAAGAATGTACTAGAGCTCGTATGGTTTGTGAATCTCACACTTCTCTCCATACAAGTAGTGCCTCAAATCTTTAGGGCAAAACTATTGCCACGAGCCCAAGCTCATGGGTGGGGATATCGAATTTTAAATTCCCTTAATTGTCTTGACACAGACGCGATTATCTTGCTGTGCTATATAAGAAGCACCCTAATTCCTTATGCGAAGCGTCACTTACAAATCACAAAATCTCATTTTCCATCCGGCAACGCCAACATAGGGAACGTCACCAACCTTTGCTTCGGTTCTTAAAAGTTGTTCTCGCATTTCACTGTCCATTCGAACTTCTCAGTCTTACGAGTAAGCCGCGTTAAAGGGGCTACTATCTTTACAAACTTGAACGAACCTCTGGTAGTGACCGGCCAATCCTACCTCTGGTAGTCGACCCAACCAGGGTCATCAATTCATCAGTGGTCCTTTATCCAATCTCGTCAGGATCCTCCATGGGATCCTCCTCAGCAACTATCCCTTCTAGGACAACATCCTCAACCGCTACATCCTCAATATCAACATCATCCGGTCCTGCGTTAGGACGCTCTATTGGATCCACAATCTGATCTCCAATTAGTAATAAAACATCATCGCGTTGATGTTCCTCAACTTCAGGGTTCGGAGTCCCGCTACCATATACGATAATGAACTACGCTTCTATCGCTACATTTATAAGGGTTCCCATAAGGGTTTTAACTGTCAGTACTATGTTAGGTAGTCCGACTATGAACTTGGCAAGAGTTCTTATTATCTTAGTGAACTTATTATCTTAACGTCCCATCATCTCTGAGGTTTATAATGCTTGGCTCTGATACCATTTCTGTAACACCCCCAGATCCGGGGTCGGGGATCCGGGTCGTCACGGTCTTTCTTTCCACAATATCACTTCACTTAATTAATAATAAATAACCTTATGCTGTGACCCCACACTAACACACACCACAACCCGTTATAGTCTCAGAGATGAAATTTAAATAAGTACAAGTCTTTGAATCCACAATTTAAAAGTTATTACAACCCAAAATGATTACTTGATAAATTTACAGTTAATTGCCATTATCTGCCACAAGTTATAATTATACATAATTGATTCTCAAAAGTAGATGGTCTGATCTACAATAGATCTACCTCTGCAGCTATAGCAGCTACAACATCAACGGGAAGACGCGGGATGCTTCCCACGCGCTTGCGCTGGGTCTGCTGGAGTCTGGCCATCTTTCCTAACTGTTGTTGTGTGATGAAAGAAGAAAGCAAGGGTGAGCAGCAAGCCCACCAAAATAATATGTATAATGATTTACAATATATGAGCCTACTCATAATACTCATGAAAGTCTTGGTCAAAAGAAATGAACCAAGTTGATAACTTAATGCGATGAAGTCGCAAAATATTCAGTATATATACATATATACTTTTCAAAATATTGGAAGTCCTCTTCCATGCATAATATACACAAAGTCCTAGTGTGTAACTGTATGAAAAAAATATCGTTGCAAGGTGATCTCATATATCTAACCTTGTCTCAACGTTTTTCTGAAAATCTTTGTCATACATAAGACAATTATTAATTAGATATAAGTTTAAAAGATGAGGTTACCAAATACCCCAATATACTTATATCTTTCCCAATACTACTTGAACTACCACCGTTCAAGTTATAATCAGTTTCAAAAGTTCATCACATAGACGAGACTACAAGATAATACTTGAATAGATTTAACCTTTAAAATATCATCAAAATAAAATGAAGTTATGAGATACTTCATTTGATGCAAACATTATTTTGAAAACTTGACCCTGCCAACACTCAACAATCGCCCAACCGTAGCCTTTCTATCGAAGTGCTTTGGGTAGTGTTGCAGAAATATCCAATTGGATGATGAACTCATTACGGGAGTTTACCGCGCCAGGAAGACCACTTACGATGATCAGTCGTAGTAGTACAACCCCACCATTTTCTACATGTAGAGGAGAACCTGTCGGATTTACTTGTCAACCGAACACTGAACTCCTAAGGAATGGACCGCCTTAGCGGAACTTCCAGGCCATTTGGGCCAATATAATAAGGCTGGGCCGGCGCTACTCGACCACTTACGCCACTCCTAGTTCAGATGAAATCCATGACTCTGAAACGTAAAGCTCGTTTCCCCCTTTCCCCAAGTAGAAACTTGTTGATACGGCTCCACCAAGAAGTCGTACCTAGTTGGAAAGGAAAACTCACCGATATTTCCCAGGCGATGCCTGTTAATGGATTAACTTGTTCCAAGAATTTTACTTCCCGAATATTGGGTAAGTAATCAAAAACTCTTTTACCAAGACAGCAACCTTGTTGCGAATATAAAACACACCATCGAGCCGGATCCCCCAGGTTTTGAGCGAGTATTTAAATCCCCTTTTTAAAAGGAAGATCTTAAATATAAAAATAGTTTTGGGATCCGCTCTAACTTTTGAAAATCATTTTAAAGACTCGAAAACACTTTAAAGAGTGTTTGGAGTAAAACTGATTTAATGAAGTAAATCAGTCCCCAGAATATTTAGAAAATGTCTGAATATTATTATTTAAATAATATTCCCATAAAAGATAATCTTTATAAAATAATTGAAGTAGAAGTATTAAAACTTATACTTGAAATGAATAGCAAATAATCAAAGATATACTTATACGAAAGTAATATCTTTATTTGAATAATCAAAAATAAGTTTGATTATCGACACCTTATTCTTTAATAAAATAAAGAATATATCTCAGCAAATAATCGGAGTCATAGATCCTCAAATGAATATTCAAATAATATTCAATAAATAAAATAAGCTGAGTCATAATACCTCGAATGAATATTATAAATAATATTCATTAAATAAAATAAAGGAGTCATACATCCTCAAATGAATATTCAAATAATATTCAATAAATAATGTAAAGGAGTCATACGCCTTCGAATAATATTTGAAATAATATTCAATAATAAAATAAAGTTAAAGTTATCGAATAAACCTTATTTGATTAATAGTTTTAAAAACTATATTCATATATATATATATATATAAATATATATATATATATATATATATACTCGGGAACATCGACTCCCGGTTTAGAAATATGTTCACCTTTTATCCCCTATACTAAGGGTAAACTCAAATACCGCTTATCTCTAGCATAGGTATTATGCAACTATAAGCATTTGAACCAACAGATATATAAATCAAGAATATGAAACAGGCATGCATATATACCATATCACATGCTACAATATATCGCAAGAATTTGCTAATAACCAATATACATTTATCGCAAGATCATGCATATACACATATACATCACAACAACAGTTATACGGGTAGAAAACTTGCCTGAGCGACTGGGGTTACGAATGGCTCGGGACGAGTCTGGTAACCTATAAACAACAAGTAAGTTGGAATTAAACCAAAATCACTTGTAAATCTATACTTTAACTAACTTAGACTCTAACGCTTGTTTTGCGCTCACTGATTCGCTTAAGCCACTCGGGTACCCTCGGCTCCACCATTTTTAATAATTTAACCTTTACGAGTTTTAAAGCGATTCCTTCGCGAGTGTCTTACCAACTGCCTAACACACTTACCATAAATGTTTCATACATTAATTAACCCTTTTTGGTCTTTAACCTATGTTTCAAAGTAAGGCGAGGGGAAAAGTTTCGTTCGTGAAACGCCGTTACTTGAAACGGTCGTTTCTCCTAAACCGTGCATCGGAATCGAACGAACTACATATCAAAACGAAGCTCGTAACATGAGCTATCTAATCATGGCAGTGGTCATAATCTAGCAGGGGGTTCTCGGGTCCTAATGTTATGCACAAAAACAGTCCAAAGAAAATCGGACGTTACGACGGCTATGTTTACGCGATTACCAATGTTTAAACTACTCCAATTAACCACCAACCAACTCATAACCATCAATACAACAAAACTTCACCTAAACCATACCACATCAGTCCATAATCTCCAAGGTTTTCAACTCAAACAACCACAATCACGACCTATGAACTATAATCAAGCTTCAATTACCAAAAACACTTCCAAATCAAACCAAACTACTAATAATCACAATCCATGCTTCTCATTTCACAACACCAACCATTAAAATTACTAACAAATAAAGTAAAGGCTAGGGTTTGAAGTTTATACCTTCCTTGGGAGGTGTTAAGTTGCTAGGAAGCCTTAGGGAGCCTCCTACAAGCTTGATCTTGATTATTTGGACGAGACTTGTGAACAAGAGTTGTAGGCCATCTCAATACCTTTCCAATGAGCTATAGAACACAATATTTGAGTGAGAAATGAAGGAGATACAGCAGTTTTAGTGTTCTGATTCTGTTTTGGCCGAGAGCATGAAGAACAATGCCTTGGTTTCTTTTTGATTTTGATGAAAAATGATTTGCTTGGCTTGGTTGCTTGGTTTTTGTGCTTGCTTTAGTCAATTACCTTCTTGCCCTTGAATTTGTGTGGTTACAAAGCCACCACACCTCCTTCCTTCCCATGTCATGCTTATGTCACCTTGCACATGTCATAATGCTCCCACTTGTCCACACCTTGTGGTTTGATGATGTCACAATCCCTGGCTTCTTGTACAAGCTTGTCTCTTGATCACTTATTTGTTTTACGGTTCACTTATCTTTCGTTCTCGTTTATCGTTTGAGGGATCATACCCGGGATCTTATTACTTAGTTCCCTTAACCTTTCTCAATATATTATATTCCTTTTATGATCCTCTCCTATAATCCTTTAATTTAAATCCTTTTTATCCTGTTACCTTATACTCAATTCTCTCCGTATCTTGTGAATTTCCGGGAAAAATCAAAGTGTTCGGATTTGGATTCTGACGATCTTTACATACACTTATATCCCATATAAAGTACTAATAAAATCTCAGAATATCCATATCAGAACCCCTACATAGTGTGGCATGAAAAGTTTTCTCATTCAGCAAAAACACTATTCATAAGGGTTTCAAAAATTTCCCAAAAATTGGGGTTATTACAATAAACTTCGCATAACTAGGCATTTGTTCCAGAGCCTCAGCGAAAGGTATATTGATGTGAAGTTTCTTGAACACCTCCAGAAACTTCCCGAACTGTCTATCCAGCTTTTGTTGCTGCAATCTCTTAGGAAAAGGTGGTGGAGGATAGAGCTGTTTCTCCCCTGTATTAGCCTCAGGCAGAGTGTGTTCAACAGTAGTCTTCCTTGGTTCCGCCGCTTTCTCCCTTTGCTTAGATTCTTCATCTCGAACTTCAGCTTCGACTTCTTTTGCCTTTTCAGCATCAGCTACTTTTCCAGACCTTAAGGTAATAGCCTTGACTTGCTCTTTAGCTTCCTTCCTGCCTGGTACTTCCGTGTCACTGGGAAGAGTGCCAGGTTGACGATTGAGCACTGCATTGGCTAATTGACCGATTTGATTTTCCAAGGTCTTGATAGAAACCGCCTGACTCTTGCACAACAGCTTAAGTTCCTCAAAATCAGCACTAGTAGGTGCAGCTGCACTTCCCTGTTAAGGATATGATTGTCTTGTAGCATACTGCTGTGGTTGCTGGAATCCAGGTGGGTTAAACTGTTTACTCACTCCTTGCTGATATGGTGGCTGAATAGCATTCTGATTATTTCCCCAGCTGAAATTTGGATGATTTCTGTTGTTAGGATGATAGGTCGCTGGCACAGGCTGCTGTTGTCGCTGATAATTATTCACATACTGAACAGATTCGTTGACAAGAGAACACTGATTCGTAGCATGAGAACCTGCACAAAGCTCACAAACCATAACTATTTGATTAACTCCATACGTAGCCAAAGAATCAACCTTCATTGATAGCGCTTGGAGCTGGGCTGCAATAGCGGTGGCCGCATCAACTTCCAGAATACCTGCTACCTTGCCTGATGTCATCCTCTGAGTTGGGTTTTGATGCTCATTTGCAGCCATCGTCTCAATAAGATTGTACGCCTCAGTATAGCTGTTAGCCCATAAGGCGCCTCCCGCTGCTGCATCGAGCATGGGCCGAGATTGAGCCCCCAAACCATTATAAAAACCAGTGATTACCATCCAATCCGGCATTTCATGATGTGGACATTTTCTCAACATTTCCTTGTAGCGTTCCCAAGCCTCGCACATAGATTCTGTAGGTTGCTGCGCAAACTGAGTAAGAGCACTCCTCATAGCAGCAGTCTTTGCCATTGGATAAAACTTCACCAGAAACTTTTGCGCAAGATCTTGCCACGTAGTGATTGACCCAGCTGGTTCAGAATGTAACCAGTCTTTAGCCTTATCCCTCAGTGAGAATGGGAAAAGCCTCAACTTGATAGCCTCATCATTCACGCCATTATACTTAAAAGTACTGCAGATCTCGACAAAATTCCTTATGTGCATGTTGGGGTCTTCAGTTGCCGCTCCTCCAAAAGAAACAGAATTCTGCACCATCTGAATAGTGCCCGGCTTGATTTCAAAGGTGTTAGCTTGAATAGCCGGATGAAGGATGCTTGACTGAATGTCATCAATTTTAGGCCGAGAAAAATCCATAAGAGCTGGATCAGCTTGAACAATATGATCTCCCATATTTACTGGTTCTTTCTGCTCAGTTCCTGAATCCGAATCCTCAAAATCTAACTTCTCCGGTGTATCAAGAACTTCGTCTTTCTCCTCAGCTGTATCTAAGGTCCTCTTGCGAGCACGAGAACGAGTTTGCATAAACGCACTAAAGTACCTGAAACACAACCGAAAAGAGTAATTAACTACTACGTCCTAATCACTGAGTCCTAATGACCAATGATGGTAAGTACATAAACTAAACAAATACGCCGAGTCCCCGCCAGCGGCGCCAAAAACTTGTTAGGGCGAAATCACGCACTAATATTCATGCAAGTATACGCGTTCGCAAGTAATATAGAATACTTTCTAGTTCGTTCCCTCAGAGACTCAGACTAAGTTATTGTCTAATTTAACTCACTCACCAATGTATGATTACTTCTCAATGTTAAGATAATAACACTTAAAATTGTTGATTAAATATTAACTATAATTAACTACTTGATTAACCACTTAACTAACACTGCAATTTATCAATAATAAAACACTCATGAGATCACAACTTCATTATTACTTCCTTCTATAGCCATAGTTATTACCTTTAGCATGTGACAGTGATGATATTAATCGAATAACACAAAACTGATAAAAGTCAACTTTCATTATACTAATACCATTCTACCAAACATCCACAATTAAGATAGAAATTGAATAGTCATCAATTATGTTGAGTTCCTATATGTCTACAGAAATTGACAACACAACGATTTAAGCACAAGTTACTCCTTTTGATTACATAGGGCAAATAAAACTGTTAGAGTTACCCACTAATCATGCACAACGTACATGAACCTATGCTAGTATGGCAAGTTCTAAACCTCAAGATCCACTGTCGCTTCACAAGAGATTAACACCCTATCTTATATGTTCGCGACGCACATAAGACGAATATGCACAACCAATACTAGATATCATGCAATCATCACACACTAAAGTATTAAACAATTAACTAAAGAATTTCATAATAAATCCATTGCAACCCCATGATCACGATTAGCCCATAATAGAACTTATCGCCATCATGGGTTCATATGAAATCATGATAAACGAACACAAGAAAATAACAACTAAACTAATTATATTAAAACAGAGTACGTCACAAGAGTAAATAAGTCAAAGCAAGAAAACTAGCATCCAACGTTACAACGAAACAAGAATCACAAGAATATATGCTTCCTCTTCGTTGCTGTGTGCTAAATCGGTCTTCTTCCTTATCTCCTTCGCTTCCTGCAAAACACAATCTAAAACATAATCCCCTCTTAATACCCTGTGAAAAACGTCTCAAATCTACTTATATAATAGTCCCATAAAACTCAGATTACATAGAAGTTGGAAGCCAAACAGAAGTAGAAGTCTAAAATAATATATTATTTTCCCCGACCCTGCGCGGCCGCTCAGCATTTCTGCGCGGGCGCGCAAGGCTGCTGCGCGGCCGCTCAGCATAGCTGCGCGGGCGCGCAGGACCCTACTGGAAAATTTCCAGGTTTGCTCCATTTCTTCGCCGTAATCTGCCCGTTCTTTTCCTCTCGCAATGGTGAACACATGCCAAGGCTTATTCTTGATGATTCCTCCTCCGAAATGCAACTAATACCCTGAAATGCATAAACACTAGAAAAACGCATCAAATACACAAAATATTTGAATTCAAGACACCAATTTAAGCCATTTTAAGATGTTCTAAGTGATATAAAATGCCACTTATCAGCTAGCTCGACGTAGAATCTCGAGATCAAATGGACAATAAAACGGCACTAACCACCTCGCGGTTTTCCGTGTCACCATAATAATGGTTCAACCTTTGACCATTTACCTTGAATGTTTGGCCCAGATCATTCTCAAAAATTTCCACCGCTCTATGTGAAAACACAATTTTAACAAAGAACGGCCCCGAACCATCTTGACTTCAACTTTCTAGAAAAAAGATGGAGACGAGAGTTGAACAAAAGAACTCGTTGCCTTGGCACAAATGATTTGAGCACTAGACCCCTATCGTGCCACCTCTTGACTTTCTCATTATACATTTTGTTGTTCTCGTAAGCTTGAAGTCGAAACTCATCGGGCTCATTTAATTGAAGCATCCTCCTCTTACCAGCTGCATCCAAATCCAGATTCAACTTCTTCAAAGCCCAATATGCCTTATGCTCGAGCTCCACAGGCAAATGATACCCCTTACCATAAACCAATTAAAACGGCGACATTCCCAATGGAGTCTTATATGCTGTTCTATACGCCCAAACAGCTTCACCAAGTTTCAAAGACCAATCCTTCCTTGATGGACACACCACTTTCTCCAAAATACGCTTGATCTCTCTGTTAGATACCTCAGCTTGACCATTAGTCTGAGGATAATAAGCCGTAGCAATGTGATGATTCACATTATACCTTTTCATCATAGCAGTGAACTTGCGATTACAGAAATGTGATCCCTCATCACTGATTATAACTCTTGGAGTACCAAACCTTGTGAATATCTGCATATGAAGAAAACTAAGCACCACTTTCACATCGTTCGTTGGCAATGCCTTAACTTCAACCCATTTCGACACGTAATCAACCACCAACAAGATATACTGATTGTTACAAGATGAGACAAATGACCCCATGAAGTCAATTCCCCATACATCGAAGACCTCCACCTCGAGAAGCACATTAAGAGGCATCTCATCCCTCTTAGACATATTATCCACATGATGACATCGATCACATTTCAAAATGAACTGATGAGCATCTTTAAACAACGCCGTCCAAAAGAAACCTGCTTGAAGAACACGAGTTACTGTCTTTTCTCCACCATAATGTCCTCCATAAGTCGTTGAGTGGCAATACCGCAAGATCCCCTCCATTTCTCTGTAAGGAATACATCTCCTGATGATTTGGTCAGCTCCTTGTCGAAAAAGAAATGGCTCATCCCACATATACCACTTCACCTCATGTAGAAACTTCTTCCTTTGAGCATAAGATAGGTCGGGAGGCATGATAATACTCACAAGGTAGTTCACAATGTATGAAAACCACGATTCTTCTTCTTGCACTCCAAATAACTACTCGTTGGGAAAAGACTCATTTATCATCGTCTTATCCAATGAAGTAGCATTAGGATTTTCTAAACGTGAGAGATGATCGGCGACTTGATTTTCAGTTCCCTTTCTGTCCTTGATCTCTAGTTTAAATTCTTGGAGTAAAAGAACCCATCTAATCAATCTAGGCTTCGAGTCCTTCTTTGAGACGAGATATCGAATCGCAGCATGAACAGTGAAAACTGTCACCTTCGTCCCAAGTAGATAAAATCGAAATTTCTCAAAACCATAGACAATAGCCAAAAGCTCTTTCTCCGTAGCCATATAATTTAGTTGGGCACCATTTAGAGTCTTACTAGCATAGTAGACCACATGAAATATGTTGTTCTTCCTCTGCCCAAGAACTGCTCCAACTGCATAGTCACTTGTATCGCACATCATCTCAAAAGGCTCATTCCAATCAGGTGCAGTTATGACCGGTGGCGTGATTAAACTATTCTTCAATATCTCGAAAGCTGCACGGCACTCGTCATCAAACTTGAAAGGAACATTTTTCTCTAACAGACTGCACAAAGGCTTTGAAATCTTTGAGAAGTCTTTGATGAAACACCTGTAAAAACCCGCATGACCAAGAAAACTGTGAATTCCCTTAACAAAAATAGGTGGAGGAAGATTCTCAATGACCCCCACCTTGGCTTTATCCACCTCAAGACCCTTACTGGAAACTTTGTGCCCGAGAATTAAGCCATGACGCACCATAAAATGACATTTCTCCCAATTGAGAACCAGATTGGTCTCAACGCACCTCTTGAGAATGTGTCCCATATTTTGCAAATATTTATCAAAAGAATCTCCAAAGACTGAGAAGTCAGCCATGAACACATCCACATTCTGGCCAATCATGTCAGAAAAGATGGCCATCATACATCTCTGAAATATGGCTGGCGCACCATACAGACCAAAAGAAACTCATCTGAAGGCGAAAGTACCAAATAGACAAGTGAAGGTAGTTTTCTCCTGATCTTCTAAAGCGATACAAATCTGATTATAACCCGAATAGCCATCCAGAAGACAATAGTATTCATAACAGGCCAACCTGTCAAGCATCTGATCAATGAAGGGCAAAGGGAAGTGGTCCTTCCTAGTGGATTTGTTTAACTTCCTGTAGTCCATGCAAACTCTCCACCCCGTGACTGTCCTTGTAGGAATAAGCTCATTCTTCTCATTTGCTACCACAGTAATTCCACCTTTCTTTGGCACACATTGAACCGGGCTTACCCATGAACTGTCAGAGATATGGTAAATAATCCCTGCATCTAGCCACTTAATAATTTCTATCTTCACTACTTCCTTTATGATATGATTAAGTCTTCTTTGCTGCTCGGCCATAGGTTTGCTACCTTCCTCTAGCAGAATTTTATGCATACAGTAAGAAGGGCTGATTCTCTTGATATCTGCTATAGTCCATCCAATTGCTAATTTAAACTCTCTCAGAATCCTCAAAAGCTTTTCTTCATCACTACCTGAAAGGTCAGATGCAATAATAACAGGAAGAGTAGATGCATCACCTAAAAATGCATACCTCAATGTTCAGGTAAAGGCTTAAACTCAATAGAAGGCTTGAGGCATTTAGGAGCTTTGTTCAATTCCTCCATTCCAAGAGATTCAAAAGGCATATCAATTTTCCTTTTCCAGGGAGAAGCATTCAAATATTGTAATTATTCATCCCCTTCGTCATCTTCACTATCCGAATTCCCCAGCAATGCTTTCTCTAAGGCATCAGACCTTAGCAATTGATCAATTTCCGAGGTGACCACCGAATCGACCAACTCCACCTTTAAGCACTCCTCATTATCAGTAGGAAATTTCAGAGCATTGAACATATTAAAAGTAACATCCTGATCCAAAACTCTCATTATGAGCTCACCCTTCTGCACATCTATCAAGGTACGGCCAGTCACCAAGAAGGGTCTCCCCAAAATTATGGGAATCTTGTTATCCTCCTCGAAATCAAGAATGATGAAATCAGCAGGAAAGATGAGTTTATCCACCTTGACCAAGACATCCTCCACAATACCTCGCGGATATGTAATAGAACGGTCGGCCAACTACAAGGTCATATAAGTTGGTTTAGGATTAGGCAAGTCCAACTGCTTGAAGATTGACAAGGGCATCAGATTGATGCTAGCCCCCAAGTCACATAAGCATCTGTCAAAAGACACTTTTCCAATAGTACATGGAATAGTGAAGCTTCTTGGATCTTTAAGCTTCAGAGGCAACTTCTGTTGTAACACAGCACTGTATTCCTCTGTGAGAGCGACTGTCTCTAAATCATCTAGCTTCACCTTCTGAGAGAGAATACCTTTCATAAATTTTGCATAACTAGGCATCTGCTCAAGGGCCTCAGCAAAAGGTATGTTGATATAAAGTTTCTTGAACACCTCCAGAAACTTCTCAAACTGCTTATCCAGCTTTTTCTTTTGCAGCCGCTTGGGAAAAGGTGGTGAAGGATAGATCTGTTTCTCCCCTAAATTACCCTCAGGCGGAGTGTGCTCAACAGTAGTCTTTCTTGGTCCCACTTCTTCTTCCCGCTGCACTACTTCTTTCTCAGCCCCAACTTCTTCAGTCAACTCCTGAGTTTGTTCGGGATTCGCAACCTTTCCAGACCTTAAAGTGATTGCCTTTACCTGCTCCTTAGCTTCCCTCTTTCCTGGCACTTCAGTGTCACTAGGCAATGTACCAGGCTGATGATTTAGCAAGGCATTGGCAATTTGCCCAATTTGATTTTCCAAGGTCTTGATGGAAATAACTTGACTCTTGCACATAAGTTTCAACTCCTCCAATTCAGATTTTTCATTGGCTTGTTACAGCTGGAGTTGCTGTCTAGGTACGTACTGTGGTTGCTGAAAACCAGAGGGGTTGTACTGCTTAGCTGGATACTGTTGATAAGGCTGTTGAACCGCATTTTGAGTATTGCTCCAACTGAAATTAGGATAATTGCGGTTGTTGAGATGATAGGTGGCCGGCAATGGTTGTTGCGATCGCTGGAAGTTGCTCACGAACTGAGTTAATTCACTAGAAATTGCGCACTGATCAGTCTCATGGGCACCAGCACAAAGTTCACAGACACTGGTGATTTGATTTACTCCATAATTAGACAAAAAGTCCACCTTCATCGTCAAAGCCTTTAGTTGGGTAGCGATAGCAGTTGCTGCATCCAACTCCAGAATTCCTGCGACTTTCTCTTGAGTCAGTCTCTGGGAAGGATTCTGGTACTCATTATTAGCCATCAGTTCAATAAGTTCATAAGCTGCATCGTAGCTCTTAGCCCACAAGGCTCCACCTGATGCTGCATTGAGCATGGGTATAAAAGTAGCACCCAATCCATTGTAGAAGCAATTAATAATCATCCAATCAGGCATGCCATGGTATGGGCACTTCCTTATCATCTCCTTATATCGATCCCAAGTCTCACACAGAGATTCTCCAGTTTGCTGAGCAAACTGAGTAAGAGCATTCCTGATTGCAGCAGTCTTCGCCATAGGGAAGAATTTAGTGAGAAATGTAGTAACCCCAATTTTTGGGAAATTTTTGAAACCCTTATGAATAGTGTTTTTGCTGAATGAGAAAACTTTTCATGCCACACTACGTAGGGGTTCTGTTATTGATCTTCTGGGATATTATTAGTACTCTATGTGGTATATAAGTGTATGTAAAGATCGTCAGAATCCAATTTCCGAACACTTTGATTTTTCCCGGAAATCCACTAGATACGGAAAGAATTGAGAAAAAGGTAACAGAATAAAAAGGATTTAAATTAAAGGATTATAAGAGAGGATCATAAAAAGGAATATAATGTATTGAGAAAGGTTAAGGGAACCTAAGTAATAAGATCCCGAGTATGATCCCTCAAACGATAAACGAAAACGAAAGTTAAGCGAACCGTATAACAGATCAGCGGTCATTAGGCAAATAATTAGGAAGTTAATCAAAGGGATTAGAGAGGATGATGTCACCCAACCAATGAGAAGAGGACAAGGAGGGGAGGATGACATCATGAGGATGATGCAAGCATGACATAAGAGGGAAGGAAATGTGGTGGAATATTAACCACACAAAGTCAAGGCTACAAAGGGAATTAACCAAAAAACAAGACAAAAAGCAACCAACCAAGCAAAACAAATCACAAAACACCAAACCTTCCATTTCTTCATGAAGCTCTCGGCTTCTTTCTTAAGAATTGGGAAGTCCAAGCTCCTCCACTTGCCATTTTACAAGGTAATTATCCTAGCTTCTCCTAGTTAAGTTACATACTTCCTAGAAATCTTAGCTTCAAAATCCTTTCCTAGCATTTCCTATAAATCATTCAAGAAGATGGTGAATAGTACTTTCTTGAAATTAATTTTTGTGTTCTTGATTTCTTTGAAAGAACAAGCTTGTAGGAGGTTAGATTAAGGCTTCCATGGGCATTCCAAGGACCTTTCATGGATTAAAAGCTTCAAGGAAGGTATAACTCTTCATGGTCTTAGTTTTAAGTTTTGTTGTTTAGATTTCCTAATGTTTAGATGATGGGTTAGTGTAATGGGTGTGTAATCATGTTTAGAGCTTGTTATGAGTAGTTTAGTTGGTGAGAGGCATGATTATTGTGTGTTTAGAGATTGGTTGATTTTGTGATATTTTTGGAGTTGGAAATCTTGGTTATTAGTTAATGAACTTAAGTAAACTCTTAGTTCATAATTGAGAAATAAGTATGAATTGGAAATATTGAATTGTTGGGGCTGTTGTAGTATGGTATGGATGGATGTTGGTTGTATGAATGATATGTGGTTGAATTGTGGTTGTTTTGAATTGGTTTAAAATTGGGAAATCGCGTAAACATAGTCGTCGTAATGTCCGATTTACTTTAGACTGCTTTTGTTCATAACATTAGGACCCGAGAACCCCCTGCTAGTTTATTACCACTGCCATGTTTAGATAGCTCATGTTACGAGCTTCGTTTTGATATGTATTTCGTTCGATTCCGATGCACGGTTTAGGAGAAACGACCGTTTCAAGTAACGGCGTTTCGCGAACGAAACTTTTCCCCTCGCCTAACTTTGAAACATAGGTTAAAGACCAAAAAGGGTTAATTAATGTATGAAACATTTATGGTAAGTGTGTTAGGCAGTTGGTAAGACACTCGCGAAGGAATCGCTTTAAAACTCGTAAAGGTTAAATTATTAAAAATGGTGGAGCCGAGGGTACCCGAGTGACTTAAGCGAATCAGTGAGCGCAAAATAAGCGTTAGAGTCTAAGTTAGTTAAAGTATAGATTTACAAGTGACTTTGGTTTAATTCCAACTTACTTGTTGTTTATAGGTTACCAGACTCGTCCCGAGCCATTCGTAACCCCAGTCGCTCAGGCAAGTTTTCTACCCGTTATACTGTTGTTGTGATGTAAATATATGTATATGCATTATCTTGTGATATTGCATGATTGTTATTAGAAAATTTTGCGATATATTGGAGCATGCTAATATGGTATATATGCATGTCTGTTTCGTAATCTGGATTATCTATCTGTTGATTTCAATGCTTATAGTTGCATAATACCTATGCTAGAAATAAGCAAGTAGTTGCGTATACCCTTAGTATAGGGGATAAAAGGTGAACATATTTCTAAACCGGGAGTCGATGTTCCCGAGTATATTATATATATATATATATATTTATTTATATATATATATATGGATATAGTTTTTAAAACTATTAATCGAATAAGGTTTATTCGATAATTTTAACTTTATTTTATTATTGAATATTATTTGAATATTCATTCGAGGGCTTATGACTCTTTCATATTATTTATTGAATATTATTTGAATATTCATTCGAGGGCTTATGACTCAGTTTATATTATTTAATGAATATTATTTGAATATTCATTTGAGGATCTATGACTCCGATTATTTGCTGAGGTATATTCTTTATTTTATTAAAGAATAAGGTGTCAGTAATCAAACTTATTTTCGATTATTCAAATAAAGATAATACTTTCATATAAGTATATCTTTGGTTATTTAATACTCGTTTCAAGTATAAGTTTTAATACTTCTACTTCAATTATTTTTATAAAGATTATTCTTTAGGGGAATATTATTTAAATAATAATATTCAGTCATTTTCTAATATATCGGGACTGATTTATTTCATTAAATCAGCTTTACTCCAAACATTCTTAAAAATGTTTTCGAGTCTTCAAAATGATTTTAAAAGTTAGAGCGGATCCCAAAACTCGTTTTCCGATTTAAGATCTTCCTTTCGAAGGAGACTTGAATATTCGCTCAAAATCTTGGGGATCCGGCTCTGTGGTGTATTTTATATTCGCAACATGGTTGCTGTTTTGAGAAAACAATTTGATTACTTGCCCAATGTTCGGGAAGTAAGTCCATCTGATTGAGTCGGCATAAGCGACAGGCCGGGGTACGGTCTATGAATGTGTAAGTGGCTGGGTGGCAGTCCATCAACGCGTGAGTGGCCGGGTAACGGTCTAGCGCGAGGTCCTAATGCGGCCAGGGTGATGACCGGTGAGGAATTCATCCATCTACAGTAGAAAAGGTTACTTATTGGTATCTTTGCCTGATCAGCAAGATATCTGGTTTATGCCAA
This sequence comes from Apium graveolens, assembly GCF_009905375.1. Classification (NCBI taxonomy): domain Eukaryota; kingdom Viridiplantae; phylum Streptophyta; class Magnoliopsida; order Apiales; family Apiaceae; genus Apium; species Apium graveolens. The sequence continues at coordinate 197,485,039 of NC_133653.1, forward strand.
AATTCTTTTCCTTTCCAAAATTCATTGGATGTTTCAAACTCTGTTCATACTTTACATAACAGAGGTTCCAGGAAATGTTTAAGAGATATATATATGTGGATATATATATATCGAGACTAAATAAAGTATCTCGTAACTTTATTTCATTCAATAATATTTCAAAGATTGAATCTATTCAAATCTTGTCTTGTAGTCTCATCTATGTGATGAACTTTTGAAACTGATTATAACTTGAACGGTCGTAGTTCAAGTAGTATTGGGAAAGATATAAGTATATTGGGCTATTTGGTAACCTCATCTTTTAAACTTATATCTAATTAATAATTGTCTTATGAATGACAAAGACTTTCAGAAAAACGTTGAGACAAGGTTAGATATATGAGATCACCTTGCAACGATATTTTTTTATACAGTTATACACTGGGACTTTGTGTATATTATGCATGGAAGAGGACTTCCAATATTTTGAAAAGTATATATGTATATATACTGAATATTTTGCGACTTCATCGCATTAAGATATCAAACTTGGTTCATTTCTTTTGACCAAGACTTTCATGAGTACTATGAGAAGGCTCATATACTATTAATCATTATACATATTATTTTGGTGGGCTTGCTGCTCACCCTTGCTTTCTTCTTTCATCACACAACAACAGATAAAAAAGATGAACAGAACCAAGCTCCCGATTCGTAAGCGATTAGGAGACGTTCCGCAGTTTTCTAGAAGCATTGATGCCGCCGTAGCTGAGGTAGGAACTACCAATAGGCTAGGCTTTCAACTTTTGATGTACCAGATTTATTTATATTTATGAATTGTAATAATGGCAAAGAAATGTAAATTTATTCAGAAAACCTTTTAAGGTGTATTGGCAGATAATTGTGGAATAAAATGACTTGTGGTTATTTTTGGATGTTCATCTCTGAGACTATAACGTGTGGTGTGTGTGTTTATTGTGGGGTCACAGTACAGAGTAGTTGAGTAATTATTAAGATTGGGTGTTATTAAGGGAAATGGAAATCGTGACGACCCGGATCCCCGACCCCGGATCTGGGGGTGTTACAGAAATGGTATCAGAGCTAAGCGTTATAAACCTCAGAGATGATGGGACGTTAAGATAATAAGTTCACTAAGATAATAAGAACTCTTGCCTAGTTCATAGTCGGACTACCTAACGTAGTACTGACAGTTAAAACCCTTATGGGAACCCTTATAAATGTAGCGATAGAAGCGTAGTTCATTATCGTATATGGTAGCGGGACTCCGAACCCTGAAGTTGAGGAACATCAACGCGATGATGTTTTATTACTAATTGGAGATCAGATTGTGGATCCAATAGAGCGTCCTAACGCAGGACCGGATGATGTTGATATTGAGGATGTAGCGGTTGAGGATGTTGTCCTAAAAGGGATAGTTGCTGAGGAGGATCCCATGGAGGATCCTGACGAGATTGGATAAAGGACCACTGATGAATTGATGACTCTGGTTGGGTCGACTACCAGAGGTAGGATTGGCCGGTCACTACCAGATGTTTGTTCAAGTTTGTAAAGATAGTAGCCCCTTTAATGCGGCTTACTCATAAGACTGAGAAGTTCGAATAGACAGAGAAATGCGAGAACAGCTTTTAAGAACTGAAGCAAAGGTTGGTGACGGCCCCTATGTTGGCGTTGCCGGATGGAAAAAGGAGATTTTGTGATTTGTAAGTGATGCTTCGCATAAGGAATTAGGGTGCTTCTTAGCACAGCAAGATAATCGCGTCTGCGTCAAGACAATTAAGGTAATATGAAATTCGATATCCCCGCCCATGAGCTTAGGCTCGTGGCAATAGTTTTACCCTAAAGATTGGAGGCACTACTTGTATGGAGAGAAGTGCGAGAATTACCTAAGCCATAAGTGCTCTAGTACATTCTTACGTAGAAAGAGCTCAACATACGCCAGAGGAGGCGGTTAGAGCTAATCAAGAATTATGATTGGGAGATTCTTTATCATTCGGGGAAAGCCAATGTGGTGGCTGATGCCATTAGTAAAAAGGAGAGACTCAAGATGATAATGTCTTTGGGAGAGTTGATAAGAGATTTTGAGAAAATGGAAATAGTAGTGAAGGTAACCGGAGCTGGTACCGAAAAGCTGTTTGAGATTGCAATAGAGACCGAATTATTGGAAAAGAGCATATTGTGGCAGAAAAAGGTGATGAATGAAGGCAGAGAGCCAACAAATAAATATGAGATTAATACTGAGAAAGATGATAAGGGAATAATGAGGTATTCCTATAGAATTTGGGTTCTGAAAGTTCAAGAGCTTAAGGATGAGAACTTAGATGAGAGTCATAGTTTGAGGAATAGGATTTAGGGCAAACCCAGAGTGTGATAGTCAGGGAGGTTGCCATCAAGAAAGAAAAAACCCATAACATAATAGAGTGGAAAATAAGGTTTTTAATGTATAAGATAACCCCGATTATGGGAGAAGGTTGAAACATTTCATACTAAGGAAACAGAAAGTCGAGTAAGGAAAGGAGACCCGAGACGGTACTCCTATATGGCAATTTATGGACCTGTCTAGACAGAACTTAGACTAGTATCCCCAACCACCACCCTGAGGGGACAATGCGGTAGGAAATTCTTTCATGACCTTTAAATCGTTAAGCTCTCAGAGTTCCAAGGAACAGGTTGACCTAGTCGAGGCAAGAGCCTGGCTAAAGGAAATATAGGAATCATTTGAGATTCTAAATGATTGACGAATCACAAAAGACTGTTTTTATCACTCACCCTCCTAAGAGAGAGACCACCTGCTGGTGAAAGGCCAAGGAAGGCACGGAGCAAGAGATTATAATAAACTGATTTAAGTCCAGTCAATTGTTTTTGGGAAAGTAATTCCCAAAGATAAGGAGATAGTGTAAAAGCTTTAGAGTCAGAACAAAGGCAGACGAGTATGATAAATTATGAATCTAAGTTGTAAAAGTTGTCAAGATTCGTTCTGAGGACACGAATCCAGAATGACGGGATGTTTGAAATCAATGCTTATGTTGTGTTAGTTCATGAAATAATGATAAGGAAGTTGGGTATGAGGAAACCCTAAAGACTCGTAGTAATAGAAATAGAAAAGTAAGTATCGTCAGGATGAGGGTGATTCACCATGAGTTAAAATTGATGGTTGAGGGCATAAGAGATACATATATATTATCCCCTGTAAGTTGGGAGGATTCGAAGAAACCTTGAGATAGTTCGAAGGATAAATAATGAGACGCGGATAGACTGAGGAGACAAGAAAGTAAGAAATTAAGAAAATTGGATGAAGGAAGTGACCTTCAAGAATGTGAAGTGTAAGACCGGTGGCTTGATACCCAGGAAGGGAGACGCCAGGTATGAAAGATATCCCAATATTGAGATGACTGTTGAGATAAACAACAAAAGTAAATAAGGATTTATTAAGAAGAAGTTCACGTTGAACACGACCAATATCTTCCAGATCATCCATGTGATCATTACCAAATCAGGAAAGAAAAGCGGATAACCATTTTTATCTTTTGGAGGCCATGTGGATTGACCTTAACTTGAATAAGGATGCTATTGTGAAATTCGGTATAGACTATCGAGGTGGAAATGATTGAATAAGATACCCTTAGCAGGGATATATGACTTTATTTATCCATGAAAGGATGCTTGTACCTTTTTAAAGGTGGAATTAAGGATAGAACATCGGTAACTTAAAACGAATCCTAGGGGAATGCATAAAGGTTGGCATTTCACCCTTAATAGGGATAGTATGAGTTTTGACAGTATGAATTGGAAAGGATTAAGGTAATAATAACCTTTAAGGATCAGTGGAGAAATTTTTTCAGAAGTATATAGACAATGGTTCTAGTATCAGTAAATGGTATTTTGATATGCCCTGTATATAGGGAATACAGGAGGAACGATTGAAGGATAACCTTAGAGGTTTTACAAGGAGAAAGGAAATATTCGAAATTCTCAAGAATAAAAATGTTGATAAAGGAAATATGACATAATTATAATGATGCCAAGTGGGGCACGTGTTAAACCACGAGAAAGTATGGATCGAACCAGTATAGGTCGAAATTATTCAGGGCAATTAAGACTTAAGATAAAAGATGTTCTAAGTATGATTGAGAGTCAGTCGTGACAGTGATTAACCTCTAAAGACTGAGGCAATAACTTATCGAAAAATGGTGATTTTTTTTTACTCATCAGATTTTAAGGAATACATCTTCACAAAAGCAGTGATTGAAATAAGGTAGAAAATTTATTTGGAGGTGGTTAAAATGACATTGACTATAAGGAAATTTTAATATCAGGAAAGGCCAAAGAGGTGGCCGACACTTTAAAGGTAAGAGGATAATTATAGGCGCTTGTGCCAGAGGAATACAGTGATGATGGTTAAAACTGTGAAGGTTGTATTATGGTTTGGAAGATTGACATTCCTTCTGATGACTGTGCAATACCCAACCGTAATAGTAGTTGGTAAAGGTTTAATTCGTGTAATCGCCATGAACGGGCTATCTATCTTAGAAGGTCCTATCTTGAGATAAGCCAGGACCATGTTTCAAAAAGGACTAGATGAACCCTTGAGTTAATTCTTCTATTTAGGGCGTATGATTAAGAATGGTATTAACCTGCTATCGTTGCTTTGATTGAAACTCTTCTGCAATTTTATCTGCTTCATGTCATGAAAGTACGTCAGAGTTTGGAGTGTTCTTCATGAATTGTGATTGGTGGTTATGTTAACTCCTTAGGAGAATTTGATACGACATGTATAGACTCCGTATGGTTAGATATTAAGATTTTATGGAAAAATGAATTACTACAGTAGGTCAGTGGTGGACCATAGTAAGGCAGCAATGATTCTGCGAGTATTGAGCTGAATACAACCGTGAGAGTTGTATTGGAATGGGTGTTGAGATTGAGTACCACTAATCGGGTCATGGTAGTGTATAAGTTATCATTGATAGACTAATTAAGTAGAGTATCAACCTATTGAATATTTATTCTTTCTTATCAATAGAGAGCCGTATTATTATACGAGGAAGGTTGCGGTGCAAGCATAGAATTCTAGTAACGATGATGTCTAGAATGAGATCCCAGGTTCGATTTTCGATATCGAGGGAGTTTCAAAGGTAATTGTGTATAAGCTAGAGGAAGTGCATGGGTCCATAGAATGATGGACGGAATAGCAAATATTTAAGCATGTGAAATGCGATGCGATAATACTCGATGTTGATATAAATACATATATGTTTTGTTCTCCTATGACAAACCTCTATAGTTCAGAGGTAGATTCCAAGCCAGATATTTTATGGCAATTTTTTTTTTCATATATATACAATTCTCTTCAGTTCGCTCTTTTCTCTTCTTTTCATTTTCATGTAAGCTGAGAAGAACAACCCTTCCAGAAGGGGAGGTATTGCCGAATGACTATCTATCTGTGTGATAGAAGCCTAGTAGGATATCATCTATTGTTTAATTGCTTGTCAAGTACTAAAGGCTGGCCACGTTCTGTACTAACTATGCGATATAACAAGTGTTCATGATCATAGTGATCTCTCAACAAATTCCTTTACTTCTATTTGATTGATCAAATTTTGGAAAATAGAAACAACTGAAAAAGGAGTAATAAAGTAGTGGTAGTATGCGGAATGGAAACACATTCATGATACTAAGGTTGTCGTGGTCATTAAAAGGTTATAGAACGCTAACGAGCAAAAGTATAACTAGTATAATATTAGGAACGGAAGGTTGTAGCGATTACGAACTAGAAAAGAATGGGTATTGAGAAGCAAAAGCTCTAATGCTAAACGCTATAATGAGAGTCTGTGCAATAGACTTGAAAGAATTTGGAATGATCACTTAACGCGGATTTAGTTATATCACGACAATAGATCATATGTCATTATCGAGGTGTCACCTTATGAGATCCTTGAGGGAAGATAATGTCGATCTCCCTTATGTTAGGATGAAGTTATAGAGCGCAAGATGCTCGGACCCGCAGTAGTCCAAAGGACCAGGGATATAATAGATCTAATCAGAGGACGGCTGGTAGTAACCCAAGATGGACATAAGAGGTATGCTGATTTGACTCAAAAAAAGGACAAAGAGTATGAAATAGGGGGCCTAGTAATGTTATAGGTATCCCCTTGGAAACCCTTGAAAAGGATTGATGAGGTTCGGAAAGAAAGGAAAGCTAAGTCTACAATTTGTTGGACCCTTGGATATATTAAGACGTTTGGGAAGTTAGCATATGAGCTAGCCCTAACCCCGAACCTGTAGCAAGTTCATAACGTGTTCCACGTATCAATGTTAAGGAAGTGTAATTCGGATGCCAGACAAATAGGGGCATATGAGCGCATAGACATGCAACCAGACGTAACCTATATGGAGCAACCAGGAAGGGTATAGAGTAAAAAGGAACGAGTGCTTAGGAGAAGGGTTATCAAACTAGTAAGAGTTTGATGGTAGAACCACAATGTGGGAAAATTTACTCGAGAGTTAGAAAGTGCAATGCTAAGAGAGTATCCCTATTCACTTTCTATCTGATTCCGGGACGGAATCCTTTTAAGGAGGGGAGACTGTAATAACCCCAATTTTTGGGAAATTTTTGAAACCCTTATGAATAGTGTTTTTGCTGAATGAGAAAACTTTTCATGCCACACTACGTAGGGGTTCTGTTATTGATCTTCTGGGATATTATTAGTACTCTATGTGGTATATAAGTGTATGTAAAGATCGTCAGAATCCAATTTCCGAACACTTTGATTTTTCCCGGAAATCCACTAGATACGGAAAGAATTGAGAAAAAGGTAACAGAATAAAAAGGATTTAAATTAAAGGATTATAAGAGAGGATCATAAAAAGGAATATAATGTATTGAGAAAGGTTAAGGGAACCTAAGTAATAAGATCCCGGGTATGATCCCTCAAACGATAAACGAAAACGAAAGTTAAGCGAACCGTATAACAGATCAGCGGTCATTAGGCAAATAATTAGGAAGTTAATCAAAGGGATTAGAGAGGATGAAGTCACCCAACCAATGAGAAGAGGACAAGGAGGGGAGGATGACATCATGAGGATGATGCAAGCATGACATAAGAGGGAAGGAAATGTGGTGGAATATTAACCACACAAAGTCAAGGCTACAAAGGGAATTAACCAAAAAACAAGACAAAAAGCAACCAACCAAGAAAAACAAATCACAAAACACCAAACCTTCCATTTCTTCATGAAGCTCTCGGCTTCTTTCTTAAGAATTGGGAAGTCCAAGCTCCTCCACTTGCCATTTTACAAGGTAATTATCCTAGCTTCTCCTAGTTAAGTTACATACTTCCTAGAAATCTTAGCTTCAAAATCCTTTCCTAGCATTTCCTATAAATCATTCAAGAAGATGGTGAATAGTACTTTCTTGAAATTAATTTTTGTGTTCTTGATTTCTTTGAAAGAACAAGCTTGTAGGAGGTTAGATTAAGGCTTCCATGGGCATTCCAAGGACCTTTCATGGATTAAAAGCTTCAAGGAAGGTATAACTCTTCATGGTCTTAGTTTTAAGTTTTGTTGTTTAGATTTCCTAATGTTTAGATGATGGGTTAGTGTAATGGGTGTGTAATCATGTTTAGAGCTTGTTATGAGTAGTTTAGTTGGTGAGAGGCATGATTATTGTGTGTTTAGAGATTGGTTGATTTTGTGATATTTTTGGAGTTGGAAATCTTGGTTATTAGTTAATGAACTTAAGTAAACTCTTAGTTCATAATTGAGAAATAAGTATGAATTGGAAATATTGAATTGTTGGGGTTGTTGTAGTATGGTATGAATGGATGTTGGTTGTATGAATGATATGTGGTTGAATTGTGGTTGTTTTGAATTGGTTTAAAATTGGGAAATCGCGTAAACATAGCCGTCGTAATGTCCGATTTACTTTAGACTGCTTTTGTTCATAACATTAGGACCCGAGAACCCCCTGCTAGTTTATGACCACTGCCATGTTTAGATAGCTCATGTTATGAGCTTCGTTTTGATATGTAGTTCGTTCGATTCCGATGCACGGTTTAGGAGAAACGACCGTTTCAAGTAACGGCGTTTCGCGAACGAAACTTTTCCCCTCGCCTTACTTTGAAACATAGGTTAAAGACCAAAAAGGGTTAATTAATGTATGAAACATTTATGGTAAGTGTGTTAGGCAGTTGGTAAGACACTCGCGAAGGAATCGCTTTAAAACTCGTAAAGGTTAAATTATTAAAAATGGTGGAGCCGAGGGTACCCGAGTGACTTAAGCGAATCAGTGAGCGCAAAACAAGCGTTAGAGTCTAAGTTAGTTAAAGTATAGATTTACAAGTGACTTTGGTTTAATTCCAACTTACTTGTTGTTTATAGGTTACCAGACTCGTCCCGAGCCATTCGTAACCCCAGTCGCTCAGGCAAGTTTTCTACCCGTTATACTGTTGTTGTGATGTAAATATATGTATATGCATTATCTTGTGATATTGCATGATTGTTATTAGCAAATTTTGTGATATATTGGAGCATGCTAATATGGTATATATGCATGTCTATTTCGTAATCTGGATTATCTATCTGTTGATTTCAATGCTTATAGTTGCATAATACCTATGCTAGAAATAAGCAAGTAGTTGCGTATACCCTTAGTATAGGGGATAAAAGGTGAACATATTTCTAAACCGGGAGTCGATGTTCCCGAGTATATTATATATATATATATATTTATTTATATATATATATGGATATAGTTTTTAAAACTATTAATCGAATAAGGTTTATTCGATAATTTTAACTTTATTTTATTATTGAATATTATTTGAATATTCATTCGAGGGCTTATGACTCTTTCATATTATTTATTGAATATTATTTGAATATTCATTCGAGGGCTTATGACTCAGTTTATATTATTTAATGAATATTATTTGAATATTCATTTGAGGATCTATGACTCCGATTATTTGCTGAGGTATATTCTTTATTTTATTAAAGAATAAGGTGTCAGTAATCAAACTTATTTTCGATTATTCAAATAAAGATAATACTTTCATATAAGTATATCTTTGGTTATTTAATACTCGTTTCAAGTATAAGTTTTAATATTTCTACTTCAATTATTTTTATAAAGATTATTCTTTATGGGAATATTATTTAAATAATAATATTCAGTCATTTTCTAATATATCGGGACTGATTTATTTCATTAAATCAGCTTTACTCCAAACATTCTTAAAAATGTTTTCGAGTCTTCAAAATGATTTTAAAAGTTAGAGCGGATCCCAAAACTCGTTTTCCGATTTAAGATCTTCCTTTCGAAGGAGACTTGAATATTCGCTCAAAATCTTGGGGATCCGGCTCTGTGGTGTATTTTATATTCGCAACATGGTTGCTGTTTTGAGAAAACAATTTGATTACTTGCCCAATGTTCGGGAAGTAAGTCCATCTGATTGAGTCGGCATAAGCGACAGGCCGGGGTACGGTCTATGAATGTGTAAGTGGCTGGGTGGCAGTCCATCAACGCGTGAGTGGCCGGGTAACGGTCTAGCGCGAGGTCCTAATGCGGCCAGGGTGATGACCGGTGAGGAATTCATCCATCTACAGTAGAAAAGGTTACTTATTGGTATCTTTGCCTGATCAGCAAGATATCTGGTTTATGCCAAAATTCTTTTCCTTTCCAAAATTCATTGGATGTTTCAAACTCTGTTCATACTTTACATAACAGAGGTTCCAGGAAATGTTTAAGAGATATATATATGTGGATATATATATATCGAGACTAAATAAAGTATCTCGTAACTTTATTTCATTCAATAATATTTCAAAGATTGAATCTATTCAAATCTTGTCTTGTAGTCTCATCTATGTGATGAACTTTTGAAACTGATTATAACTTGAACGGTGGTAGTTCAAGTAGTATTGGGAAAGATATAAGTATATTGGGCTATTTGGTAACCTCATCTTTTAAACTTATATCTAATTAATAATTGTCTTATGAATGACAAAGATTTTCAGAAAAACGTTGAGACAAGGTTAGATATATGAGATCACCTTGCAACGATATTTTTTTATACAGTTATACACTGGGACTTTGTGTATATTATGCATGGAAGAGGACTTCCAATATTTTGAAAAGTATATATGTATATATACTGAATATTTTGCGACTTCATCGCATTAAGATATCAAACTTGGTTCATTTCTTTTGACCAAGACTTTCATGAGTACTATGAGAAGGCTCATATACTATTAATCATTATACATATTATTTTGGTGGGCTTGCTGCTCACCCTTGCTTTCTTCTTTCATCACACAACAACAGATGGAAAAGATGAATAGAACCAAGCTCCCGATTCGCAAGCGATTAGGAGACGTTCCGCAGTTTTCTAGAAGCATTGATGCCGCTGTAGCTGAGGTAGGAACTACCAATAGGCTAGGCTTTCAACTTTTGATGTACCAGATTTATTTATATTTATGAATTGTAATAATGGCAAAGAAATGTAAATTTATTCAGAAAACCTTTTAAGGTGTATTGGCAGATAATTGTGGAATAAAATGACTTGTGGTTATTTTTGGATGTTCATCTCTGAGACTATAACGTGTGGTGTGTTTGTTTATTGTGGGGTCACAGTACAGAGTAGTTGAGTAATTATTAAGATTGGGTGTTATTAAGGGAAATGGAAATCGTGACGACCCGGATCCCCGACCCCGGATCTGGGGGTGTTACAAGAAACTTTTGAGCTAGATCTTCCCATTTAGTGATAGACCCTGGTGGTAGAGAATGTAACCAGCTCTTAGCCTTTCCCCTTAGAGAGAATGGAAAGAGTCGCAGCTTGATAGTATCTTCAGTCACATCATTAAACTTGAAGGTGTCGCAGATCTCGATGAAATCCCTGATGTGCATGTTGGGGTCTTCAGTAGGAGAACCCCTAAACTGAACTGAGTTTTGTATCATTTGAATCGTGTTTACCTTGATCTCAAAAGTGTTGGCCCTGATGGTTGGTCTGGCGATGCTTGACTAAATGTCATTAATCTTAGGTTGAGAATAGTCCATCAAAGCCTTCAGATTTTCGGATTGATCTCCCATCGCTACTACAACTGGTTCTTCAAATTTTTCTTCTTCTTCTACCTTATTTTCTTCCTCAAAAACTTCCTTATGAACTACCACAACTTTTTCCTCGGCTTTATCCAGTGTTCTCTTACGAGTACGCGAACGCGTATGTATACACCCTCGCTAGATTACCTGAAATAAGATAAGGAAACAGATGAGTAACAATGTCCGAGTCAATGAACTTTAACGACCATTGATGGAAAGCAAATAAACTATTAATTAACACTGCAGTCCCCGGCAGCGGCGCCAAAAACTTGTTAGTCGCTAAACACGCGCTAATATTACACGCAAGTATACGAGTTCACAAGTAGTATCGAATCTTTTCTAGTTCGTTCCCACATAGACTGTATTGGTTAACTAATTAATTTATGCACCTAAATAACAATGTATGGTTATTATTCAATGCTAAGACGATAACAAATTGAGGTTATTTTTAACTAAGAATTAAACTAATAATTATAACTACGAGAATAAGATTGATTGAATTAATAAATATTACAAATATGGGATTCTAACTTCATTAAGTACTTCATTCAATAGCCTTACTGTTCTTAACCTTAGCATGTAATGGTGATGACACTAATCAGACAACACGAAACTGATAAACGCCAACTTTCGTTGCACGAGTACCATACTACCAGACATCCACAAAAGAGATAGAAGCTGAAAAGACACCAGTTACATTGAGACCCTATATGTCTATAGAATTTGATAACATAACGGTTTAAACACAAGTCATCTATCTTGATTATACAGGGTAAGTAAGATGGTTAAAATTACCTACAAATCATGCACAACAATACATGAACCTATGCTAGCATGGCAAGTTCTAAATCCTTAAATTCACTCTCGCTTCATTAAGAATTAACACACTATCTTATAAGTTCGTGACGCTCATAAAACGAATACGCACAACCAATACTAGGATATCATACAATCATCACATACTAAGGCATCAAACAATTTAACTAAAGAAATCCATAAATAAATCCGCTAGAACCCCACGATAACGATTAGCCCATAATCGGACTCATCATCAACATGGGTTCCGATAAAAATATGATATAACAAACGTAGTCTTTATAACGAATGATTAAAACCAAGTACAAATAAGAGTATAGGTTCAACAAAATAAGAAACGAGCATCCAAGATTACAACTCAAAATAAAGATTCACAAGAATAAATTAGATCATCTTCATTTTTTCTGAATTGTGCTATAGGTCTCTTGTCGTCTTCTTCTCGTGCTCTGGTTAGTCTTCCTCTTTAAAAACAATCTTTATTTATCAATATATAGCAGCCCAATCAACCCAGGAGTCCAGAAAATAGAATTATATTAGAATCAAGATTTTATTATCCCGAGACGGCGCGGCCGCGCGCTTCATCAGCGCGGGCGCGCTGGCTCTCTGTACTTTGGCACGGCCGCGCGCTTCATCAGCACGGGCGCGCTGGACTTCTGCCAGAAACAATTTCTTTTTCCTTATCTTGCAGCTGCGAGCCAGTTTTCGCGAGCTTTTATTCCAACACCACCTAGACACCATATTAGCACTAAAACAATGCTAATTTACCTGATTCACAGATTAATGCCTGAAATGCAAAAACACTAGAAAATACGTTAAAACACTTAACAACTTGAGTACAAATGCATCAATCCAAAGCTTATTAGAGCATAATAGAGTGTCATAAATGCCACTCAACAGCTGTATTTCGAGCTGTAAGTAGACATACATGAGACCATCGAGTTGACGCATCAATTAAAACCATAAAATACCTAAATGGGTCAGAAGATGGATAAATAGGACCACAAATGTCACCTTGAATTCTTTCTAAGAATCTCGGGGACTAAGTTTGAAGCTTAACTGGAGATGGTCGGACAATTAGTTTTCCTAAGGAACATACTGAACAATGAAGTTCATCTTGGGATATTATCTTTTGAATTTTAAGAGGATGTCCCACATAATTTTCAATGATACGACGCATCATAGATACTCCTGGATGACCGAGTCTTTCGTGTAAAAGGGAAAGTAGTTTTTGGTCTATGACTTTGGGGATGTTGACACTATGAGATTCAAGAACTCGTATACTCGTAACATATAATCATGAAGAAACCTAGTGGAATTTTTCTAAGACCCTTTTATTGTCAACGGTGTTTGAGGTGATGAGAAGGTATTCTTTTTCATTCTCATTAGTAGTTTCAACGTGAAACCCATTAAAACAGATATCTTTAAAACTCAGTAGGTTTCTAGTTGACTTGCTAGAGTATAGAGCCTCTTGTATGTGTATGTGTGTCTCATTTGGTAGAAGAAAACTAGCTTTCTCAAAACCTTCTATTATATTTTATGTAACCAATACCGTCCAGACATGTGAGTTGGTTTTAGTCAACTGTGAGAAGTATTTCTGACTTTGTAAAATAGTGTGTGTGGTTGCGCAGTCAACAATGCATATATCTTCCATCTCTATACATATATAAACGAAAAACATCTTTATTAAAAAAAATACGGAGTACATAGAACAACAACATGAAATAAGTACATAAAATGAGTACATAATAGAAATAAGAAAAACACAAAGGAAATAAGTAAAGCAAGACAATACATATGAAGTCTAGTCGTCTAAACCATAATAAAGATTAACACCAGTGTCTATTTCATTTGAGGCCTTATTGAATGATTCATTAACTAGATTATAATTAGCGAAGTTGGTTTCTACTTTCTTTCCATTATTCCTTTTGGATGACTCGTAGAGATCAACAAGATGTTTGGGTGTGCGACAAGTACGTTGTTAGTGCCCCTCAGATCCGCATCCATGACGAATGTCTCGCTTATCTTCTTCTTGGGGTGCCTTTCTTTTATTTGGCACTTCACGTTGCCATTTCTGGTGGCCAGAGTTGTAACCATCACGTTGTCACTTCTGGTGGCCAGAATGATATTGATTGTGAAACTGACCACGGAAATTTCCACGTCCACGGTTTCGTCCATAACACCGTTCTCCTCTATGCCCTTTCTCACGTTCATTCTTCAGGAATGGCGTGTTATGTACTTCAGGTAACTGGGCAGAGCCCGTGGGACGTATCTGATGATTTTTCAAAAGCAACTCGTTATTCTTTTCATCCACAAGAAGGAGAGATATTAGTTCGCTATATTTCTGAAAACTCTGCTCCCTATATTGTTGAGCCATGATCATAATGTTGGGGTGAAAGGTTGAGAGGGTCTTTTCAATCATTTCAATATCAGTAATATTTTTACCACATAAAATTAATTTTGAGCTTATCTTGAAAAGAGCATAATTATATTCAGCTACAGATTTGAAATCATGTAACCTCAAATTAATCCAGTCATATCGGGCAGATGGCAAGTGAACAAGTTTTTGGTGATCAAATCTATCCTTGAGATTATTTCAAAGGGTGAGTGGATTTTTGATAGTGAGTTATTCAGTTTTTAGATTTTCATGGATGTGATGCCTAAGAAAGATAATTGCTTTTGCATTTTGTTCAACAGTTGGGATTTTTTCTGGGTCAATAGTATATTTTAGGCCATTAGCACTAAGGTGTAATTCCGCATCAAGGACCCATGACAAATAATTATTCCACGAAACATCCAAGGCAACGAACTCTAATTTTGCAAGATTCGCCATTCTGAATATATTTTAAATAAGATATAATATGTCACATAATATTTAAACAGACAAGTTTATACAAAAGTTACGACGACATAGCCGACCAGAAAACTTTTGATTATTACGTGACGACAGCGCCATCTTTATAGTACTATTACTTGACGGCAGAGCCATCTTTATAGTATTATTTGACAACATAGCCATCTTTATAGATTTCAATCAGTAACATAAATAAATATGTAACAATAATTAGAATAAAATGAGTAAAAGAAATCGTACCTCTTTTATGAAATAGTTTTAGTTGATAGAGACTCGTGGGTCAGAATAAGTCGTACCTCTTTTGAGAATCAAGATTCAGTTGGCAGAGACTCGTGCTGATAATGTGTTATAAATCTTGACTTATTATGTTTAATGTAGAGGAAGTATAAGAGAATAAAAGATATAAAGAGAAAGTTGTATCCCATTTCATTAGCTAAATAAGCTATTTATAGTAGTTTACAAGTCTTACTAAATAAGTTATTCAAATCTTCTTCATTAAGTATTACAAAACTTCCTCGATAAGTTTTATAAGTCTTCCTCGATAAGTTTTACAAGTCTTCCTGATTAATTTTTTTTAAGAAACTATACAAGCCTTCATCAATAAGATTTGAGAGACTTCCTCGATTCAATTTGACAATCACTTTATATTTATTCAAATATTTTAACAGCAGACATGTTTACATTTTATCAGGAAAGTCTTTGTTAAGGAGAAAAAATGACATAATTACCACTATTTAGATCATTCATTACCGAAATAACATTTTTAGATGTAGATGGCCAAAAGTACCAATCTATTATGCCTATGTCAAATGCGTAATATCTATTAACCCGACCCGTTAATAACGTGCCCATATGGACATAACCCGTCTAATTTTATTAATAGTACATCTTCTTATTTCAGATCATTCCAAATTATAAACCTAATTCCCTCTCTTTTCTTTGCGATATACTGCTGAATTGTAGCTGTGGAGCTGTTCACTATGCATATCAAAGTTGATTCTAATGTAAGTGTGTGCGTGAAGGGGATATATATATGTATAGATAATATATATAGATAGAGAGAGAGAGAGAGAGAGAGAGATGACAGAGATAGATAGAGAAAGATATAAGAGAGATAAATATGGAGAGAGGGGGGGAGATGAGAGATAGGAGAGTAAAGTAGCTACTAAACGAGCTTCTTGCAAATTGATAATAGCCTTATCCTGCAATTGGGAGTGATTAGTATTGGATTCGGAAATAAGGATAATGTTAACATCATTGCTAACTTGAGAAATAAATCCGGCTGACAAGGGTACATGACAATGGTCTATAATCTCGGTACTGATGATCTCTAAAAATTCAGGGGCTTCAAAGATTGATGCATATTCAGCCTTTATCCCAGTTGCTGTGTATTTGGGTTTAAAGCATTAAGACATCCATTTTCACGCAAATAATTGCCTTAGTTCTTGAATCATTCTGAGGCAACAACAATCTTTAGCATTATTTGTACACTACTACGACTCTCTCCATTATCTTATTTTTAATCTGATGGAATAATAACTTGCTTGTTGGAATGTTTATTTTCAATCTGATGAACAAGAACTTGCTTGTTGGAATGTATTTGTGTGTGAAAATGATTCAAAGAACATTAGATAATAGCAACAATATCATGGCTGCTTCTTAGTTTATAATTATAATGCGTACGCATAATGTTACGATGTTTGTATTTATATTTTCAAAATTAAGTTACGTCTTACTAATGGGTGCATTTTAAGAGTTAAGTTGTTGATATATTTGTGTTTATGCATTAACTGATGTATTTTCTATATATGTATAGGTATCGGATGACACATTATTAGATGATTTTGAGCTTCAGCCGGGACCTAGAGATACGTCTATCTTGTATTTACAGGCAGAACATAGGTCAACTAATGTGTGGAATGCAGGTGGTGGGGACAGTCAGAGATCCCGGGTTCGTTACAAGTTTCCTGAATTACATCCAAGGATGATTCCAATTCTTAGAAAATTGAGATTTGATGGTGTTGCAAGGCTTGCTGGCATCACTATAGATTGGAGCCTTGTTACTGCTTTAGTAGAGCGTTGGAGGCCGGAAACACATAGCTTTCATTTACCAACCGGAGAGTGTACTATTAAATTGCAGGATGTAAGCATGATTCTTGGTTTGCGGATAGATGGAAATGTGATCACTGGTTTTACACATGCTGAGGGCATTGAGGGTGGTTGGAGGGACCTTATAAGGAACATATTTGTAACAGCACCAGATCCAGTTAAGAGTCGAGCAATGGTTGGTGCTAGGTTAAAGTTGAGCTGGCTAGATTCAGTTGTTCCTAAGGTTCTTGCTGATGACGCTGATGAGCGTGAGCTAGTTCGATATACTCAGGCATATCTTCTACAGTTGCTTGGTGGTGTATTATTCAATGATCACCAGGGTTCCCAGGTGCATTGTATGTTTATACCTCTACTGCAGAATCTGGATCATTGTGCAACTTTATCATGGGGTTCGGGTGTACTTGCATACTTGTACAGGGAGTTATGCAAATCCTGCAAGATTGACGTAGAGGAAATGGCAGGATGTGTTTTATTAGTTCAGTTGTGGGCATGGACGCGACTCCCTACTTTGGCCCCTGTCCCAAGTAAGCCTCCTTTGGATGTATGGGGTGATATTGCAGGCCCGTATGGTTTGAGGTACCTTCATTTTTATTTAATTAATTACTTGATTCTATTCCAGAATGATAAAGAAATAGTTAGGTAAACTGTATCACTAAAGCAGCTACCTGCAGATTTCTGTAAGCTTTGTTGTCAAGATAACTAAATATATGCATAATATATGTTTATGCATAATGTTCTGGTATACTAAATAATGATTATATCATTTCCATATATATGTTTATGAGGCAGCCTGCTTAACCACAGACTGGTTTGGTCTACACCATTCAATGAATCTTCCCTAAAACTACTATTCCCAGCTAGCTACACAGAAATATATGTGTATTAATTATGTGTTTTTTCATCTTTTTGTTTAATTATGCGTACTTTATTTGACATATTTTAGATGATTTATTTATAGTCGATTGTAATTTGAATTTACATGTTATTATATTGCCTAGGTGGTGCGGTCCTAAATCATTTGCTGATGTTACTTCACATGTGGTATGTGTTCATCGACTTTCTTTGGATGTTATTGCTCCTCAACACTTCATATGGTTGCCATATACGAATGATATTCTTGCCGTTGTTGACAAACATTGCACCGAGGGTAGTGCTATTTGGTGTTATAAGGGTCCGATTATCTGCTTCTATATAGTGGAGCAACACCAACCGGACAGATGCGTTCGTCAGTTTGGTATGGTTCAAGCTATCCCTTCACCTACTGCTGATTATTCTAAAGAGCTTCATAATATGAATTTAAAAGGAAAGTGGGATGTTGATTGGGGGAAAAACACAAGGACTATATATCATATTGGGATAACCGATTGTAGCATGTGTTTGTTGTTGATAATGTTGGCTGCTGCATGATCATATTTGGTAATATTAAATTAAGTGTCATGTTTAAATTGTTTGTTCATGTTACTGGTTACCACATTAATGTGTTATTTGTTTTATATATATTGCAGATTCATATTCTTGATCGCATATCTTCTATAGCCAGGGGTGATGCGTTTGTTGGGGCTAACAGTCTCATAGATTCACTTGCTACTCATGGACGACGTGTATTGGAATATCAATACAGTCGTGGCCTTTTTCAAGATTTTCCCATTGATGAGCGTCGTATTAGAGAAGAGGCTTTAAGAGTAAAACCAAAAAAGATCGGTCATAAAGGAGGTCAAGGAGGGATAAATGCTCCTAAGAGACGTAAAATGGGTATCGATAAGGAAGGCTGTGATTATGGCAATGAAGAGAATATTCATTTAGTGGATGAGGAGCACGTGGTTTAAGGAAGAGCTCAAGAGGTTTCTGATTTCTTTGCTGCTAAAAAATTGGCAAATGACATGGATGATGCAGGTGATTATGACGAGACAGAGATTCTAAATGTCGACCTTTCAGCACCATCTTCTCATCCCAGCTTTTACTTGCACCCGCCTACTGACTTTCATTTCCCACCAGTACATCAACATGATTCTATCCTTGTTTGGTCCTCACCATCAGATTGGGTTCCTAGTTTTCGGTTGCTGTCATCTAACGACTTTCTGACCCCACCTGCACAGGTCTGACCTGATAATTCATATGGCTTGTACATGTTTCCACTATGATTGTTTTCATTACGAAAAAGTGATAGAATTATGATATCTTTTGTACTAGACACCATGCCTATCTATATTAGTGCTCCCGGCAGGGGAGACGTGTACTATAACGACCATCTGTGATGACAATACCCTCATTTGTGTAGACTATAGGATTTTTAAACCATGGTATATTATAATATAAAAGCCAAAAAAAATAGAAGTTTGGTATTTTGGTAGTCGAATAATAACAATATAGAGTATTTAGTCTTTTAGGAAAAATTTAATGATAAAAATTTGGTGTTTTAAAAATAAGATGCTAATCAACCCTTTTATAAAAAGGTGTATAATTGTTTTCCTAAAGATTTGTTGTATGTTTTAATGTAGCACGAACAAGCTATACAGAAGCAGCAACCACTGAAACAACCAGTACAAGATGAACAACCACCACCACCACATGAACATGATAATGGCAATTGGATTCCGAGCTTTCGATTAGTGTCTTCTAATAATTTTCTGACCCCGCCATCACAGGTTTGATTTACCTAAAAGTAGTGGGTATTATATTTTTATGTTAGTTATTTATTTGGGAAATAAATTAAGAGTAATCACGTAGGGGTGATTAGATTATAGTTTAGTTCTTTCTTTAACGTAGTGTTTTGTACTCACTAAACCAACATGAACAGGAGCATCAACCACCTAAAGATTCTGTACAAAACCAACAATCTGTACTTGAAGGACCCGGACAGCAGCAACAACCAGCTGTGCAGCAGCCTGTATTGGAAGAAGTTGTACGTGAAGAGACTATATTGGAACCTATATAATGCAGTAGTCTGTATTGGAGGAACAAGAAGCAGAAAATGTGAATCATCACATGTGTTTGCGACCTCGCAATCGTGAACCTCCTGGATGTGGGACTAAAGGTCGGAAGAGAGTCCCGCCAATTACTCAACGTTATAAGCGCCTTCGGTAAGATACTTTATATTTAGTAAAAACTAAAATGCTGAACTAAAATGATGATTGCATCAGCTAGATATGGACTAATATTAGTCTACATATACGTTTTATTTTTGTGTAGTGATTTTCTTCCCTTGTAGCTGTTAAACTAGTAACTATAGAATGCCTAATATTTTAATTTAATGTTGTATTTATGTAGGAAGCAATTGCCTCAAGATGATACAGTTTGAGAATTTCAATGATTTCCATAGTTTAGCCTCCTTTCTAAAATTATGCACCTTTTTCATTTTGGAGTACAGAGACCACTAATTTCTGCAACTTATAGTTGACTACTTAGCTGCATTAGAAAGTTTACTCTTGGGATCGATCTTGTGACTTTCATTATCAGATGTTTAGTTTTTGGGCAACTTTTCTACATTTTAGTTATCAGATATATTGTGAAATTGAGCCATAAATGGCTAGATAATGAAATTGTGACTGAGTAGTAATATATGTTTTGGAACTAATTTTATTTTAGGGGTTTTTTAGTGTGTGTGTCAATATATTGTCGGATTGCAGAAATTCCTGCCGTAAAATCAATGGGCCGATGTGTTTATTATGGCACTGATGTTAGTTGGTTATTGGCTAGTTGCATATCTAGCATTGCAACGGGTGAGGACTCAACTTTATTGAAGATAAAATTCGAAGAGCTAACTATTTCTATAGCTAAAAAATAATATTAGACTAGAGGCCAATATGCTGCCAGATTTTTCATAATCACCCTACGATCACTACATGTACTACGCGTCTGGAAAAGCATGGTTTACATAATATAGAAAAAAAATTAGATTGCTGCACTAAATCATGACAAAATGCTCGGCCAAAAAGAAACTTTTGTGATATAAAGAGATCAAGCAGGCATGCATGGTAATTACAACAGAGCATCAAATTATGACCCGAATTTCAACAAGAAATACTAATGAATGTTAAAAAAAACTAAAAATATATCCCATGTATTTGAAAATTAAAAATCAGCCACTGAAATATCAGAAAATCCAGCAAATAGCATCAGAAACTTCAACCATAAGTACAATACAATCCACAACAATATTTTAAAATAAGTTTCTAGGTTTGACTTCATGAAAAATTACAATAAGCTAACAAATCCTTGCACTTATAGGAATTAAAAAGGCATGTATTCTGTAATGTTGAGGACAAGAATGATACCATTGGTCACCATCCACATCTCACTTGTATTCATCTTTCGAGCTTGCTCGATCATTTCCCACTTGTATCACATAACAACTTTAGAAGTATGCTAAAATGCCTTCGCAACTAAGCATTATGGTAGATTCTTACTTGTTAAGTCTCGCGTCTGTAACGTCGCACCTACACGTATAATACTTTAATAATTTGATCATAATGGCGTTCTTATCAGATAACTTTGAGTTTCCACTTTTTAATTTGGAATAACCATGAATCATTCAACATAGCGATCATCTTATTAATAATATTCTTCCTTTAGAAAAGTCTAAAAATTTTCTCAATCTTCTTCGATCATACTCAGGCTTCCGTTTAATTAATGAATTCTTCGAATTAACAATACTGAATCTGAAACAACATCCTTCCAGATAATCCGGGTCCTTTAACTAACAAGAAACTCAAGTAGTAACTTGACAACCAAGGTTTAAAACTTATTTTATTCAAAAAGGCCTTTGGAAATTTTGTGAGGAAAATCTTATTCGAAAACTTGTTAAAAATTTTGAAAATTTTGAAAATCACACCTCCGGTTGTCCTTACTGTATGAGTTGGTTGTTGTCCTTCTTATGACCAGATACCAAGTTAAAGAAACAATCACTCAAAGGTCCATTCACTTCCATTTATCTCCTCTCCTTCATTGGGGTCTATTACTTTCCATAATCAATGAAAACTTCCGCTATCGTTGCACGTTCTCTTATTTGTAGCTTCACGTTAATGCTCCCATACTGGCAGTACTTCCGTTAACCACTTTGCAATCATTAAGTGGAACAGACTATCCAATAGTCAACAAGTCATCTAATGTCACATCATTACAACATCATTAATTTCAAGAAATCTTCAGATCCCTAATCTCCTCTAACTCTCTCTCTTCAACACTTATCTACTCCATTTCATAAGCTAGTCATGAGTGGCCTAATTACTAACAGCTTCTTGTAACCTGATAACATCCATCCTCCGGAACACTTAAATCTTATTTCTAAACTCCTTCTCACCTTAATTTGTATCTTAATACTCACCATTTACTGCAGCTATCGTGTCCCTTCTCGCAAATATTGTTGTTTCATTGGAAATGTTTTCAAACTGAGGATATAAAATATGGTGTATAGTAAACAGAAAAGATACATCCATAGTTAAATGTTCAAAAGAACAAGAATAAGCAAATGAAGGTTCTTGAATAGGTAGTCTCATATCAAAAGATGATAGAATAGCGTTGAAAACCTTGGAGAGGCGCAACTGTCATAACAGAAGGTAATACCATTAATACTAATGGAAGAACAAGGCGTAAATCGAATATGGGAAAAGATGACGATCCTTAAACGGAAAGCTCCAAATGATCAGTCGATGCAGGGAAATCAGGATCTGCCATTGTCGTTGCCTGGATATCACGTCGCTAGTTGAGAATCCCGAATCGCAACACGACCCGTGCCGAAGACCTACTATACATTCGCACTCAAACTCACGATAACCTATCTTTCTATTTCCTATTCCTAATCCTAACCCTCTACCCAATCCTGACAATCTAGGCTTGTTTCAGTGACTTATAACCTGTAGCTCTGATACCAACCTGTGGCGTCCTCTAAACCCGGGTCAGAAGTTTGGGGTCCACAACACATACTCAATATATAAACCTGAATATAAAATATTACTTGCAATGACCCTGCTTTACATAACCACGGATCGCAACAGGTTAAAGTATGAAAACAAGCCACAACCTTAACTTTTATTACAACGTACCAAATCCCAACTAATTTAATTTACAACTGATATGAAATTATTCTTACAACCTTACTATCTCACTACTGCAATAAGCTCCTGCTAGCTCGATCAATCATAATCTGGAATCCTAGCTCGAACATTGAACTGTGAAACCTCGCTATCAACTGTATCCTTTGTAACTGTAGCATACATAAAAAGATTTGCAAGAGTGAGCTAACTAGCTCAGCAAGTCATATCATTATTCACTGAGGTTAAACAATAATAAACAAGATGATTCAAAGGAATCAAGTTTCTTGTTAAACAACCAATAGAATTGGATATTTATTTTAAGTTTTTAAAACCAAGGTTAGGCTGCTGATCAGTCACGCACTAACCCCGAGCAAAGCACACAACATTGCTCTAACTACTGGATCAAAGGCACACATTGGCCTAACTTGACCATTGATATGGTCTGACCACGAATCTGGTCTACACAAAGAAAACTATCCAATTCTAAAGCAGTTCAATATGATAAACAACAGAATTCAATAAAACCTGATCATAATCAATAACAATAAAACTTTTGTATAAAAGCATGGTAAAATTCATGGTTACTGAAAGGGTATGTCAAAGTACATGAAAGAAGTGGCCTCCAGTCTGCAGGACAATCGGGTATTAGATGAATAATGTTTTTACAGGGTTTCAATACTTTGATGTCACAAGGTATGGTTAAGTATAAAAGTTTCTGCATGTTTAAAACAATTTTGTTCCAGTGTTTGGTATGTGATGGTTATATTTTTGTGGAGTAGTTTCGTATATGTGTGGTTTAATATTTGGTAAATCAACCAGAAACAGTTCACAAAGAATAAGGCTTACAGCTCAAGATCAAATGATGTGCCTCGCTTCTATTCTCTGATTACTTGTTGTATTTTCTACATGTCAATTCTATTTTCTGATCACCTGCTTCCCTTTCTTATGCCTTGCTTACTCTGCTAGGCATTATAAATATCTATCAATATTTAACTCATACGATTCTATTCGACATACATTTCTATCTACCCTTCGTTTCACCCAAATCTGATTAACGGATCGAAAGTTAGGCTATAAACAAGTAATCACCGAATATATAGACCGACGGTCAACCAACAAGTCACATATAACACATAACATGTCAAATAGTCAATGGTATATCGTTTATAAAGAAGTCTCGGATCATAAATAGGCTTTCAGGTAATTAAAATGATTTTTAAAACATTTTTCGGAATTAAAACGGGTCGTTGGATCAATTTCAGAGTAATAAACGGGTTCGGTTGGCCAATTCTGGCTTCAAAACAATTTTATAATAATTATCGAGCCTTGAAAATAATTTAAAATAATATTTTAAAGCTCGAAACTATTTTCTGAAATTTTTAAAACAATTTAAAATAATTAAATCCAATTAAATAATCAATCAAAATTAATTAATAACTAATTAACCAATTAATATTTAAATTAATTGATCAATTAATCAATTAATTATTAATTAAAACTAATTAATTAAATAATTTAGATTTATTTTTGAATTAAAAACAAATTTTGGAATTAAAATAATCATTTTCAGAATTTTTAAATAGTTAAAACTATTTTATTTTTATTTTTAAAATCATTTTATAAAAAGAAATCCTATTTTTGAAAAGTTTATAAACAGAAATCTAGTTTTTGAAAAAAATTCAATACAGAAGTATAATTTTTGTAAATTTATAAAACTGGGGTATGAAGTCTGAATATTGGAGACAACTACAGGGGCCAAACTGAAGTTTGCCACCCCTGTGTCTTCTCCGACGAACTCCCGCCGGCCGGACTCCATGGCCGCCGCCATGGAGCTTTTCCGACGGCTGGAAACGTCCCAGAAACATGCCAAAAATTGCAGGGTTCAAGAGCAGATTATCAGGAACTCAAATATCACAATTAATCCAGGAAAGCATTCGTAATTCAGCCGGAAAATTAACCGGAAAAATCCCGCCGCCGCCTGGGTTTGTTTTCCGGCGATATTCGAGTTACACAATCCAGAGGTCGTCGGTTAACAAGCTACACATGAATCGATTTGTTTTTCCACGATCTACTCAATGATGTAATCAATTTCAGCTTTCAATCCCAAACAAAGAAACGCCTAAATCTAATTAAGAACATTCAAACTATTAAAAACCCTAGTTCATCAATTCGAGAATCAAACCCTAATTTGAACATGTTATTGAACTCCAAATTTGAAGTATAATATACCAAAATGATCAGGAAAACAAGCTCTAAAACATACAATCATCAAATCATACAAACAACCATTCGTACAAAAATTCATAATTTAAATACCAAGAAATTCGAATATAAATAATTAAATAGAAAATCACCTGATGTTTCTGGGTTGAAATTGATGGAAGATTTGGATTCTAGATTTCAGTAGCTTCGTTTTGAGTATATGTATGCCAAAATCGGATATCGATAACGCCTTCGAATCTGTGTTTGATTACGAAGAACAAATTAGAGTTAAAGTATTTTCTCTGTAAAAATTCTGTAAATACTGTTTGCAAATGATTTCCGGTACAAAATAAAATACGGTAGAGGCTATTTATAATTACGGGAAATTATTATCCCGTTGGATCATTCCGGATATAAAATGGTACGTTTATTTATAAAAACTGATCCAAACGGTACCGGTTTTCGAGATAATTATCCAAATCAGTACAATTTGTACTGCGGTCTTGGTCTCAGCGCCTGGTTACACGTATTACGAAGTGATAATTGTGATAGTTTAATAAAAAAGCTCTCGTTTATCAAAATACGAGTTTTATTGATTTACCGAAACGAATATTGTATCGAAAATGTTGCGCCGGGACCCGCACAGGACAAACCGTACGCCGGATCGAAAAAGTCGAAACATGAAAAATGCTCGGAATATTGCAATTAGGTTAGGAAGGAGTTCTCGGAAGAGTTTCGGGTTCTAAAAACGTAACAACGGATGACGTCGGTTGGTTCCCGTTTTTATAAAATAGATTTTAAATACCCGGAAAAAGATTTTATAAAATTCATATAATTCCTATAAATTCATAAATCAACATAAAAATAAATAGGAAGATATGACAATTATCTATATTTTATTTTGGACATATAAAAATTAAAATACTCAATTAATAATATTTTTAAATATCCAAACACATTTAACACTTAACAATTAATTCACAGAATAGATGCTGAACACATAAAATAATTATACGATATATCCCGGATATTACATCCTTCCCCCCTTAAAAGGATTCTGTCCTCAGAATCTCCTAAGAAAACAAATGAGGACACTTTGCTCTCATATCACTTTCTAACTCCCAGGTTGACTCTTCAACCTTTGGGTTTCTCCATAATATTTTTACTAGCCTTACCACTTTATTTCTCAATACCTTCTCTCTTTCCTCTAAAATCTCTATCGGACTTTCTACATATGACGAATCTGCCTGAAGCTCTATTGACTCATATTCTATTACATGCCTGGAGTCTGGATTATACTTCTTAAGCATCGATACGTGAAGAACATTGTGAATGTGCTCTATGTGCGGAGGTAACGACAACTCGTAAGCTACTTTTGCCAACGTGCTTTAAAATTTCAAAAGGTCCGACATATCTTGGGCTCGGTTTTCTTTTCTTTCCAAACCTCGTTAATCCCTTCCACGGCGATACTTTCAGTAGTACTAAGCTTCCTTCTTCGAATTCCATGTCTTTCCTTGATTGATCTGTTTATTTCCTTTGACGGTCTGGTACGAATATCAATCTCTTCTGGATAACTTCAATAACTTCCTTTGTCTGCTGTACTAATTCAGGTCCAAGTATTTTGCGCTCTACTGCTCCGTCTTAATACACTAGAGATCTGTATTTGCGTCCATAAAGGGCTTCTTAGGGTGACATCCCGATACTAGCGTGATAACTGTTGTTGCAAGCAAATTCTATCAGAGGTAAATGCTCGCCCCAATTTCCTTTGAAATCAATAGCACAAACACGTAATAAGTCTTCTATTGTCTGGATTATTCTTTCACTTTGACCATCCGTCTCTGGGTGATAATCTGTACTCATATTCAATCTTGTTCCTAAACATTCTTGAAAACTCTTCCAAAATCCTGAATTAAATCTTGGATCTCGATCAGATACGATAGACACAAGAATTTCATGACGAACTACAATTTCCTTCAGGCACCTATGGATTAACTTATCGAGCGAAAATCTTTCGTTTATAAGCAGAAAATGAGCTGACTTGGTAAATCTATCCACTATAAGCCAAATGGCATCATGATTAACTTTTGTGATTGGTAACCCCAACTATGAAATCCATGGTGATATGCTCCCACTTCCACTCTGGAACTTTCCATGGCTGTAGTAATCCACTTGGTCTCTGATGCTCTGCTTTAACTCTTTTGACATGTATAACATCTGCTAATTCATTCCAAAAATTTCTCTCTTCATATCTGGCCACCAATAATTTTCCTTTAAATCTCTCTACATCTTGATACTCTCTGAGTGAATTGAATACTTTAAATTATGAGTTTTCTGTAAAATTTCATTCTTCAACTCCGTCACTGGTGGATTCCAAATTCTAGAAGAAAACCTAAGAATACCTCGACCATCCTTTTTATGTGCACAATTCTTCACTTACTAAATGATTTATATCCTGATTCGTTATCTCTTCCTGACACTTCTTTATCTTTTCTAACAATTCCGATTGAAAACTTATACTCATACATTCTTACTCCTTTTTAGATCATGAACCCTGACTTCCAATTCCAACTTCTAGAATTCCATAGATAATTTTGCTGGTATATTCTCTATGTTCATTCTCCCTCCTTCTTTCCCATCTCTTACCACTACATTTGCTTTTCCTCGGAAGTTCATACTTCAAACTCTTATGGTCCATATATATCTCCATCCTTCTCTATACTTATAATATTTCCCAATCTTTCAAAACAAATATTATGGTTGCTTTTAATTCCCAATTATGAGTAGGGTACTTCTGCTCATAAGGTTTCGGTTGTCTGGATGCATATGCAATTACTTTATTGCTTTGCGTCAACACACATCCTACTCCCTTACGAGAAGTATCACTATAAACTACCAAATCTCTCTGATACTTTCAAAGTGATAAAATAGGTGTTGTAACCATTCTTTCATTTAACTTCGCAAAACTTTCTTCACCCTTATTCATTTCATATAACTTTTTTGCTTTTCCTGGTTAGCTTCACCCAAAATATTGCAACTTTCAAGAAATCTTGCACAAATTTCTGATAGTAACTGGCCCATGATAAAATTTCTTATTTTTGTTGGTGCTTCTGATCTTTCTTCACTCATACTATCTTTAAATTTTTCTGCTGAATCCCCCCTTGTCTCCTCCTTACTGACTATCTATATTAAGAATTATACTTTCTACCATTAAAGTTTTCACCTGGTAAACTTTTTATACCGCTTCCTTCTTCTTTGACTCTTCAGCTATCAGTTGCATGATTCTTCATAAGTATCACAAGTATATCTTATCCAGATTCCTCTTTCAAGATTCTACTTATCAAATTTAAATATCGATGGTATACCAGTTCATCCAGCTAACATTTCTAGAATTTTGTAACAACAGTACAGAGTTCTGAAAATTATCTTTGATATGTCCATAAGTTCAATCTTCACTTGGTAATATACCCAACCTTAAATCAATCTTATAGAAATACCTTGCTTCGTTCATTTATTTAAACAAACCATTGGTTCGAGGTAACATATATCTGCTCTTGAGAGTAAACTTGTTGAGCTTTCGCTAACACATAAGCTCACCCTTCCATTTTTCTTATTAACACGTCGTGTCGGTGTACTTTAGGGGTACGCTAGGTCCAGTTGCTTTTTCTTCTAATCATCTCATGCGTTTGCTCTGGTAACTTCTTCATGTTATCTGGTGCCATTCTGTGCGAGGCTTTGAACGCTGGCTTCATTTCAAGTGCTAAATCAATCATAAACACATTTTCTTTATCTAAAGGAAATATTAGTAACTCATCTGGAAATATATCTTGAGACTGTAAAATCTTCAAGTTCGGTTTGCTCCGGACTCTTAGTCATAATCGTCATAGCACTTATATTTTAGTCACTGTAATCTTAAATCATTCTTAACAAATTATTTACTTTCCTTTGTCCTTTAAACTTCTTCATGTTTTCATTTGGCGTCTTCAGAACTATCTTCCATCACGACGGTCTACCTGGGCATCACACTTGAATAGTTAATCCACTCTTGAAAATAATGTCAAATCCTCTTATCTCAAATGATATCAATTCTTCGCAGCTTATTGCCAGAAATATCGATTCCGCCATTGGTACTTACTTATTCAATAACTGTATGTTCTTTACTTGCTAGTCCTTTAGTCATTAAATTATTGATTCAACAGGATAATTCATCTTATCAATAAAACCTTGAGAGATACATGATCAAATTGCTCTCACATCTTTCAATACTTTAACGCATTAGGTATCCGCGATAATCTTCCACGTTATCACATCCATATTCTAAATAACATATTTCTCAGGAAAATCACAAATTCTCGTTCTCGGAGACGTATTCTTTATTGAAGTAGATTCCCTTGACTCGTAATGCATCCCTGGCTAGGGCCAGTGATTTGCAATTTTCACCATATGCCCTTATTTCCTTTCCATGCATGAGAGGTAGATGAGACTTTGCCCGCTGGGTGTATAATATGTTGAATTTTGTTTAAAAAGCCCTCACAAGGAATAACGGTACAACGAAACAACTAGAAGGATTCACAATTTTAATAAACTTAGAGTTGAAAAGAAAGAAGAAGTAATGATTTGAATATGAATGAGACAACCACATTGGTACTTAAGATGGCCAGTCTTTCATACCGTATGGCATACAACACATGATTAGGTGGCGTCCCACCCGACTCTTCGTCATTCCGACAAAATGTCTCATCATAACACTATTTGTCCCAATCAGAAAACAAAACCTGAGGGGAACAATTAAATTTGAAAGGAATACAAAATCCTTCTTTTTGATATCATCAGAAAGAATTTATTAAGAAAATGAGTTCATACATTTTTAGGAATTAAAAAGGCATGTATTCTGTAATGTTGAGGACAAGAATGATACCATTGGTCACCATCCACATCTCACTTGTATTCATCTTTCGAGCTTGCTCGATCATTTCCCACTTGTATCACATAACAACTTTAGAAGTATGCTAAAATGCCTTCGCAACTAAGCATTATGGTAGATTCTTACTTGTTAAGTCTCGCGTCTGTAACGTCGCACCTACACGTATAATACTTTAATAATTTGATCATAATGGCGTTCTTATCAGATAACTTTGAGTTTCCACTTTTTAATTTGGAATAACCATGAATCATTCAACATAGCGATCATCTTATTAATAATATTCTTCCTTTAGAAAAGTCTGAAAATTTTCTCAATCTTCTTCGATCATACTCAGGCTTCCGTTTAATTAATGAATTCTTCGAATTAACAATATTGAATCTGAAACAACATTCTTCCAGATAATCCGGGTCCTTTAACTAACAAGAAACTCAAGTAGTAACTTGACAACCAAGGTTTAAAACTTATTTTATTCAAAAAGGCCTTTGGAAATTTTGTGAGGAAAATCTTTTTCGAAAACTTGTTAAAAATTTTGAAAATTTTGAAAATCACACCTCCGGTTGTCCTTACTGTATGAGTTGGTTGTTGTCCTTCTTATGACCAGATACCAAGTTAAAGAAACAATCACTCAAAGGTCCATTCACTTCCATTTATCTCCTCTCCTTCATTGGGGTCTATTACTTTCCGTAATCAATGAAAACTTCCGCTATCGTTGCACGTTATCTTATTTGTAACTTCACGTTAAGGCTCCCATACTGGTAGTACTTCCGTTAACCACTTTGCAATCATTAAGTGGAACAGACTATCCAATAGTCAACAAGTCATCTAATGTCACATCATTACAATATCATTAATTTCAAGAAATCTTCAGATCCCTAATCTCCTCTAACTCTCTCTCTTCAACACTTATCTACTCCATTTCATAAGCTAGTCATGAGTGGCCTAATTACTAACAGCTTCTTGTAACCTGATAACAGCCATCCTCCGGAACACTTAAATCTTCTTTCTAAACTCCTTCTCACCTTAATTTGTATATTAATACTCACCATTTACTGCAGCTATCGTGTCCCTTCTCGCAAATGTTGTTGTTTCATTGGAAATGTTTTCAAACTGAGGATATAAAATATGGTGTATAGTAAACAGAAAAGATACATCCATAGTTAAATGTTCAAAAGAACAAGAATAAGCAAATAAAGGTTCTTGAATAGGTAGTCTCATATCAAAAGATGATAGAATAGCGTTGAAAACCTTGGAGAGGCGCAACTGTCATAACAGAAGGTAATACCATTAATACTAATGGAAGAACAAGGCGTAAATCGAATATGGGAAAAGATGACGATCCTTAAACGGAAAGCTCCAAATGATCAGTCGATGCAGGGAAATCAGGATCAGCCATTGTCGTTGCCTGAATATCACGTCGCTAGTTGAGAATCCCGAATCGCAACACGACCCGTGCCGGAGACCTACTATACATTCGCACTCAAACTCACGATAACCTATCTTTCTATTTCCTATTCCTAATCCTAACCCTCTACCCAATCCTGACAATCTAGGCTTGTTTCAGTGACTTATAACCTGTAGCTCTGATACCAACCTGTGGCGCCCTCTAAACCCGGGTCAGAAGTTTGGGGTCCACAACACATACTCAATATATAAACCTGAATATAAAATATTATTTACAATGACCCTGCTTTACATAACCACGGATCGCAACAGGTTAAAGTATGAAAACAAGCCACAACCTTAACTTTTATTACAACGTACCAAATCCCAACTAATTTAATTTACAACTGATATGAAATTATTCTTACAACCTTACTATCTCACTACTGCAATAAGCTCCTGCTAGCTCGATCAATCATAATCTGGAATCCTAGCTCGAACATTGAACTGTGAAACCTCGCTATCAACTGTATCCTTTGTAACTGTAGCATACATAAAAAGATTTGCAAG
Organism: Apium graveolens; assembly: GCF_009905375.1. Lineage (NCBI taxonomy): Eukaryota > Viridiplantae > Streptophyta > Magnoliopsida > Apiales > Apiaceae > Apium > Apium graveolens. Next base: position 197,517,015 of record NC_133653.1, read on the forward strand.
AGTGAGCTAACTAGCTCAGCAAGTCATATCATTATTCACTGAGGTTAAACAATAATAAACAAGATGATTCAAAGGAATCAAGTTTCTTGTTAAATAACCAATAGAATTGGATATTTATTTTAAGTTTTTAAAACCAAGGTTAGGCTGCTGATCAGTCACGCACTAACCCCGAGCAAAGCACACAGCATTGCTCTAACTACTGGATCCAAGGCACACATTGGCCTAACTTGACCATTGATATGGTCTGACCACGAATCTGGTCTACACAAAGAAAACTATCCAATTCTAAAGCAGTTCAATATGATAAACAACAGAATTCAATAAAACCTGATCATAATCAATAACAATAAAACTTTTGTATAAAAGCATGGTAAAATTCATGGTTACTGAAAGGGTATGTCGAAGTACATGAAAGAAGTGGCCTCCAGTCTGCAGGACAATCGGGTATTAGATGAATAATATTTTTACAGGGTTTCAATACTTTGATGTCACAAGGTATGGTTAAGTATAAAAGTTCTGCATGTTTAAAACAATTTTGTTGCAGTGTTTGGTATGTGATGGTTATATATTTGTGGAGTAGTATCGTATATGTGTGGTTTAATATTTGGTAAATCAACCAGAAATGGTTCACAAAAAATAAGGCTTACAGCTCAAGATCAAATGATGTGGCTCAGGTTCAAGGCTGAAGGATTCAAAGTATTTCCAATTTAAAACAGAGCTATTTTGAGTATTAACAATATGTCACAACAGAATTTAGAAATATTTGCAATATATCTCGAGAAAGGTTTAGAAGTACTTGCCTTATCATAATCGATTTCAACTTCACTTGTACTTATCTACTGACTCCATTCAACAATCACTCGTCTGCTTTTCTTATGCCTCGCTTCTATTCCCTGATTACTTGCTGTATTTTCTACACGTCAATTCTATTTTCTGATCACCTGCTTCCCTTTCTTATGCCTTGCTTACTCTGCTAGGCATTATAAATATCTATCAATATTTAACTCATACGATTCTATTCGACATACATTTCTATCTACCCTTCGTTTCACCCAAATCCGATTAACGGATCGAAAGTTAGGCTATAAACAAGTAATCACCGAATATATAGACCGATGGTCAACCAACAAGTCACATATAACACATAACATGTCAAATAATCAATGGTATATCGTTTATAAAGAAGTCTCGGGTCATAAACAGGCTTTCAGGTAATTAAAATGATTTTTAAAACATTTTTCGGAATTAAAACGGGTCGTTGGATCAATTTCAGAGTAATAAACGGGTTCGGTTGGCCAATTCTGGCTTCAAAACAATTTTATAATAATTATCGAGCCTTGAAAATAATTTAAAATAATATTTTAAAGCTCGAAACTATTTTCCGGAATTTTTAAATCAATTTAAAATAATTAAATCCAATTAAATAATCAATCAAAATTAATTAATAACTAATTAAACTAATTAACCAATTAATATTTAAATTAATTGATCAATTAATCAATTAATTATTAATTAAAACTAATTAATTAAATAATTTAAATTTATTTTTGAATTAAAAACAAATTTTGGAATTAAAATAATCATTTTCAGAATTTTAAATAGTTAAAACTATTTTATTTTTATTTTTAAAATCATTTTATAAAAAGAAATCCTATTTTTGAAAAGTTTATAAACAGAAATCTAGTTTTTGAAAAAAATTCAATACAGAAGTATAATTTTTGTAAATTTATAAAACTGGGGTATGAAGTCTGAATATTGGAGACAACTACAGGGGCCAAATTGAAGTTTGCCACCCCTGTGTCTTCTCCGACGAACTCCCGCCGGCCGGACTCCATGGCCGCCGCCATGGAGCTTTTCCGACGGCTGGAAACGTCCCAGAAACATGCCAAAAATTGCAGGGTTCAAGAGCAGATTATCAGGGACTCAAATATCACAATTAATCCAGGAAAGCATTCGTAATTCAGCCGGAAAATTAACCGGAAAAATCCCGCCGCCGCCTGGGTTTGTTTTCCGGCGATATTCAAGTTACACAATCCAGAGGTCGTCGGTTAACAAGCTACACATGAATCGATTTGTTTTTCCACGATTTACTCAATGATGTAATCAATTTCAGCTTTCAATCCCAAACAAAGAAACGCCTAAATCTAATTAAGAACATTCAAACTATTAAAAACCCTAGTTCATCAATTCGAGAATCAAACCCTAATTTGAACATGTTATTGAACTCCAAATTTGAAGTATAATATACCAAAATGATCAGGAAAACAAGCTCTACAACATACAATCATCAAATCATTCAAACAACCATCCGTACAAAAATTCATAATTTTACACCAAGAAATTCGAATATAAATAATTAAATAGAAAATCACCTGATATTTCTGGGTTGAAATTGATGGAAGATTTGGATTCTAGATTTCAGTAGCTTCGTTTTGAGTATATGTACGCCAAAATCGGATATCGATAACGCCTTCGAATTTGTGTTTGATTACGAAGAACAAATTAGAGTTAAAGTATTTTCTCTGTAAAAATTCTGTAAATACTGTTTGCAAATGATTTCCGGTACAAAATAAAATACGGTAGAGGCTATTTATAATTACGGGAAATTATTATCCCGTTGGATCATTCTGGATATAAAATGGTACGTTTATTTATAAAAACTGATCCAAACGGTACCGGTTTTCGAGATAATTATCCAAATCAGTACAATTTGTATTGCGGTCTTGGTCTCAGCGCCTGGTTACACGTATAACGAAGTGATAATTGTGATAGTTTAATAAAAAAAGCTCTCGTTTATCAAAATACGAGTTTTATTGATTTACCGAAACGAATATTGTATCGAAAATGTTGCGCCGGGACCCGCACAGGACAAACCGTACGCCGGATCGAAAAAGTCGAAACATGAAAAATGCTCGGAATATTGCAATTAGGTTAGGAAGGAGTTCTCGGAAGAGTTTCGGGTTCTAAAAACGTAACAACGGATGACGTCGGTTGGTTCCCGTTTTTATAAAATAGATTTTAAATACCCGGAAAAAGATTTTATAAAATTCATATAATTCCTATAAATTCATAAATCAACATAAAAATAAATAGGAAGATATGACAATTATCTATATTTTATTTTGGACATATAAAAATTAAAATACTCAATTAATAATATTTTTAAATATCCAAACACATTTAACACTTAACAATTAATTCACAGAATAGATATTGAATACATAAAATAATTATACGATATATCCCGGATATTACAACCAATCCACAATTGTTCCGTGATTGAATGATAGCAACGCATTCATAAATTTGGGAAGGTACTCATAAGACTCTTCAGAAGACTTGAATATAGCTTTTTATGTCATCTCTCTTGCATGTCTAATCTTCCTTCTTGAAGGTCTATATCCAAAGTGGCTCACAGCAGTAGCCTCTAATACATTCTCCGAGACACTTGGATCTGCATCTATCTGTGCACTAATTACATGTGAAATATTTGAAGAGGTCAAGTTGTAGTGATCCTGTGTGATGTTTGGGTTGACACATGTGTGTGGACCCTTAGTTTCCATAATTTCGAAAAAATTATGGATTGCTCTCTTTCTAGTTCTCAACATCCATTCACAACTTGTTATCTTCCTCTTGCACTCCACTTCCCAATTCATTGCATCTGATCTTACCACCTTTATCTCTTGGTGGTTGGCAATATGAACATCCCTCACTACACGCATCAACTCATTTTTTGAATGAAACATTATTCCTTTTCGTAACTCTGAAGCATTGGAAATATCAAGAGATTTATTTAGAACCGGCTCATGAAAAGATGCTACCATTGATGACCCATCAAAAGAATTGTAGAAAGGGATGTCTTCATCTCTAAATTCAAAACTTCCTCTAGAGTTAGTGTCACTATCAACCCGACTTGTGCACCTACTAGAACTTCCACTTGAAATACTTTCACTCACTCCACCACTAATGTCACCACTAACTCCACCACTAACTCCACCACTTTCACTAGTTCGCAATTTTTTTGAACCATGTGAGCTTGAACCTCTTTCCCCACTTACGGACTTCTCACCCCTTACATTCGAATATTCCGCGGAACTAGTTGAAATTTTGTCTACATAGAGTTCTACGTAGTTTCTCAAACTTAAAAAATCCACCGACTCAAACATATATTCAACGTCTTCATCATCAAACATCGGAGTTATTTCAAACATATTTGTTGAAGGATTAAAAAATCTACGGGATATATTTAGCTTATACAAAGTGTTATCCGTCCACAACTTTGTATTTAAAAGATTCACTAACCCTTCAAAAGTAAGATTAAACCCTAATTTCACCAATCTAGTCATTTTTCTATCATATTTAACCCCTTCTACATCATCGATTATAATATTTCCATCATAATAAACCCAATCCCAAATAAAATCACTTTGTGAAGACATTGTACCCAATAAAAATATAGTTAGGATTGTAGAAATAGAATGAGTACCTTAAATTACCCAATTGAATATGCAACCTTCATCTTCATTATAAGAGATTCACTTTATTGTATGAAAGCAACAATAATATACGGCAGTGTTCACATAATTTGAGAGAATAAAACTAAACCAAAGGTCTGTTTTGTGTTTTGTGTCTATCGGAGATAGTAGCAGTAGTGTACAAATAAGGCTAATACGCATTTTAAAAATACATAATAAATATTACCCATTACAAATATACGTAACAGGCATTAAAAATACATATAACACACGATATGCAAATACGTATTAGCGGTTACCCTCAGGCCATATGCGTATTACAATTCATGTATATAAATATTTTATGGTTGTTACATGCTTGTGCAATGCGTATTACCTTCACCCAACTCTAAAATGCGTATTTACATTTAAAATGTTCAAATAGATTATATTTTTTTTCTTTAAAAAAAATATGTTAAAATTTAGATAAAAATTAAATTAATTTTTTAAAATAATTATTTTTTAAAATTCAATGGTGTGTTACTCTAATTTTACAATATTTAATATTTTAGGGTTCAACCATTCCTATTTGGGTTTTAGAAATTTGTAAAATAAAAATTAAAAATAATACAACAGTTTAGGGTTTAGGATTTAGAGTTTAGGGCTAAAGGCCCTAAACTCTAAATCCTAAACCCCAACTTAATCTAGGGTTTAGGGCGGCCCTAAACCCTAGGAGCCAAACTCTAATTTAATTTAATAAATTTTAATATTTTAGGGTTCAACCATTTCTTTTTGGGTTTTAGAAATTTGTAAAATAAAAACAAAAATAATACAACAGTTTAGGGTTTAGGATCTGGAGTTTCAGGCCCTAAACTCCAGAACCTAAACCCTAATTTAATCTAGGGTTTAGGGCCTTTAAGCTCTAAACCCTAGGAGCCGAATTATAATTTAATTTAACAATTTTTAATATTTTAGGGTTTAACCATTTCTATTTGGGTTTTAGAAATCATTTAAAAAAATAAAAATAACACAACGAATTCTAGTTTAATTTAACAATTTTTAATACTTTCGAACGTTAAAAATTTATTATTTTCAGAAATTATTTTAAATTCGAAATAGAAACACCCATTATACAAATGCGTGCGTAATGTGTTTGATTACAAAATATCTATAAAAATGATTATAATACGTATAGTGAAAATGCATATTAGGCATTACCTGTACAATAAATGCGTAATAAGCTTAGAATTAAAAAATAAATAAAAAATAAATATACCCATTAGAGCAATGCGTGATAGACTGGAAAACACATTCTTTGATGACTTATTAGTTATTACCTGCTTTTTGTATGCGTATTTGGTTCTGTTTTTATTAATAAAAAAAATTATTTGTATTATGCATACTGAAAATGCTAAAAATGGTCATCCTTCTCGCGCTGTGGTACTTCTGTTATACTTTCAAAAAAAACTGTTATTTGCGTCCTTGGTCCTGTTAAGGATTAAAGTTCCCATATTCATTTCTAGGGTTTAACTAAGCTAAAACCCTCACACCTAAAATCTCTCTCTCTCTCAATTCTCGCCCAAAATGACACTTTACCGCTTACTCCTGCGCACCCTAACCCGCACCCACCCCCTCTCCCCCCACCCCACCCTCTTAATCCCCCTTCGCACACTCGCCTTCTCCTCCGCCGAAGAAGCCGCCGCCGAGCGTCGCCGTCGCAAACGCCGCCTCCGAATTGAACCCCCTCTCCACGCCCTCCGTCGTGACAACCAAACTCCTCGCCCTCCACGTGATCCCAACGCCCCTCGTCTCCCCGACACCACCTCTTCTCTCGTCGGCCCTCGCCTCTCTCTCCATAACCGCGTCCAGTCCCTAATTCGTGCTGGCGATCTCGATAACGCCTCCGTCATTGCCCGTAAATCGGTCTTTTCTAATCCTAGACCTACTGTTTTTACTTGTAATGCTGTTGTTGCTTCTATGCATAGGGTTAAACGATACAAGGATTTAATTGAATTGTTCGATTATTTCTTTAAGCAGTCGAATATTGTTCCTAATGTGGTTAGTTATAATTATTTGATGAATGCGCATTGTGATATGGGAAATGTGGATCTTGCTTTAGGGGTTTATAGACATATTATTGAGAATGCGCCTTTTTCGCCTTCTGCTGTTTCGTATAGGCATTTAACGAAAGGGTTAGTTGATGCGGGACGGATTGGGGAAGCTGTGGGTTTGCTTAGGGAAATGCTTAGTAAAGGGCATGGAGCAGATTCGTTGGTTTATAATAATTTAATTTTGGGGTTTCTTGAGTTGGGGAATTTGGAGAAGGCAAATGAGCTTTTTGATGAGTTAAAGGAGAGGTGTTTGGTTTATGACGGGATTGTGACTGGTACTTTTATGGATTGGTATTTTAAACAAGGGAAGGAGAGGGATGCAATAGAAGCCTATAAGTATTTGTTGAGTAGAGAGTTTAGGATGGTTCCACCTACTTGTAATGTGCTTTTAGAAGTTTTGCTTAGGTATGGGAGGAAGGTTGAAGCCGAGGCTTTGTTTAATAAAATGTTGGATGATCACACTCCGCCTACGATACAGGCTGTGAATTCTGATACTTTTAATATAATGGTTAATGAGTGTTTTAAAGAGGGGAGGATTTCTGAGGCGTATGAGGTGTTTAAGAGAGTGGGTAAGGGTGCCAAGTCGAAGCCTTTTATGATGGATGTTGGAGGGTCTAATAATATGATAATGAGATACTGCGAACATGACATGGTGGATGATGCCGAGAAGATTTTTTTGGAATTATGCGGAAGGTCGTTGAATCCGGATGTTACGACTTATAGAACTTTAATTGATGCGTATTTCAAGGCGGGGAGGGTTGATACTGCTTTGGAAAAATATGTTCAAATGGTGGATAAAGGTTTACGGGTGCTTCCTCGTTACGCTGACAGGTGGTTTTCACTTCTGATTGAAAATGGTAAAGTTAGGGAATGTGAATCCTTATTGAGTATAATGGCAACGAGAGAAGTGAAACCTGATGTCTCGACGTATGATATTGTGATTCGCGGGCTTAGCGAACAGGGGAACTTTGATGTTATTCTCAAGCTCGTTGAACAGATGGTTAGAGTTGGTGTAGGCATTCCTTCAGCACTTGAGCAATTTCTGACTGAGCTTTTTGGCAAAGAAGGGCGAGGCGAAGAGATTGATAGACTTGTACATATGAGACATGCTCCATATGCAGAACCCCCTCAAACAGCCAGACTAACAGCTGGAACACCTCATACAGGCAGACCACTTCCATCTTGAGTTTTAGGTACAGAATTGCGTAACTACCTGTTTCAACCATTGCATAACTCCCCGTTTCAATCATTTTTCATATGCTCTATGCAAAATAAAAAAAGAAAACGCAAAAAATCATGTGAGTATATATGAGCACTTAAGTTGCTGCAAGCTAAGGTGGTATCTTTGCTGAACAATTATGATCATGGATCATGTGCTTTGTTGCCTCTGACTGATTACGAATTAATTGTACCAGGGACCTTTCTGTATTTATTGTAGTTATTTCTATTGGCAATAACAGAGACAATCTTTTGATTTATATGTAATAATTTTAGGTGTATTCTAAACTCGCATTTCCCTGTAAGAGGAACGTAGGTTTGCTCTTTCTATCATCTATGTTGTGGTCCATACCTGAAACATGCTTTGTTTAAAATTCCAGACTCTATTCTCAGTTACATATAGTATATATAAAACAAAACCTCCATGATGCAGGAACTCTTTCCATGCTTCTCATATGCCATTTCAAGGTTTTGTGTACATGTAATATACAAAATGTAATAATAGCCTACACTGATAATATCTGTACTGCCAAATAATGTACAAGTCGTATCTTGAAACATGCTAGAGTGGGGTTTTTTAATGGGATTTTAGGGTTTGTTTACTCCTCTGGCTCATGGTGGTAATTGGCCTGGCAGTTGTTGCTTTCTATGCTGTGATACTTCAAAGTAGACTTAATTTTACAGCACTGATGAATGCTAACAAAAATTTGATGTTACATTCAGCGAGTAATTAAGGCAGAATTGGAAGCTTTAAAATACAGTAAGTTAAATATATTAAACCTATTAAAAGTCTTTTCCGTTTTTAGTTGGGCACTGACATGGATAAAAACTTTTAATTTTCATTTGATATATTTTTTTCTTTCTTAATGAAGATGCATGAAATATCATGAGAGTAAAAAACTTTGTTAAACACAACACGAGTTTGGAACAGCAGCATAAATCTAAAAAAATAGCTAATTAGTATTTTAGATACTATTTGTAGTCATGTTTTATAATTTTATTTATTTTTTTTAAAAAAAATATGTTTAAAATATGTATCCCCTTGCCGTCATGGATCCTCCACCTATCAGATTTACTAATCCGGTTCAAATTTAATGGTCCTGTATTTTGGAGCCAAATGGTGCCTCCCGAGTCCTGACCAGTTTCCGAATAAGAATGACTAAATGACAGGGATTTAATAATAACCTGGCATCAAGTTTATATCACCATTCTTCAAGTGAAGGAGAAGCAGAGAGAACCCTATACTTATAACTTACTTCTCTGTAACATTTTTCACATCTATGGGGCAATAAAAGTCGAGGGTGAAAACATTTTCGTAAAAAAATCAGAGCTAAGCAAAAAACAACACCCCGTCTCAATTTTGGTAATTAAAAGGCAAAAGATCAATGTAACACGTAAGAATTTTTTGGTCTGCAAGACAAGCTGCTACCCTCATTCTGGATTTCGTGGATTTCGAGGAAGATAAGAAGATTCTCGTAATCTTGGAAAGACCTTTCTTGGCTACAGGCGGTATCTTGATATATGTGCAAAAAGGTGAACTTACTACGAGGGTGCAAGATCAGAATGTAACATTCAATGTATTCAATGCGATGAAATTCCCTACAGAAGATGAGGAGTGTTTCAAGGTGGATTTGATTGATTTTGCAATTACTTCAGAACTTGATCATGTGCTAAGGTCTGATACCTTAGAAAAAGCCTTATTGGGGGAATTTGACAGTGATGATGAGGAAGACAATGAGCAACTACAATATCTAAATGATTCTCCTTGGAAGCGAAAGCTAGACATGCCATTTGAATCTCTTGGTAATACTGATCTCAAGAATGCTGAGGGAAGGCTCAAACGATTTATTGAGGAAGTACCTACTTTGGAGCTTAAACCATTGCCTGAACACTTGAGGTATGCTTTTTTAGGTGATGCATCTACTTTGCCTGTTATTATTGCATCTGACCTTTCAGGTAGTGATGAGGACAAACTCTTGAGGATCTTGAGAGAATTCAGATTGACCATCGGATGGACTATAGCAGATATAAAAGGGATCAACCATTCGTACTACATACATAAAATTCTGCTAGAGAAAGGTAGCAAGCCGACTGTTGAGCAACAACGAAGACTTAATCCTATCATGAAAGAAGTGGTGAAGAAATAAATTCTAAAGTGGCTGAATGCAGGAATCATATATCCTATTTCTGACAGTTCTTGGGTGAGCCCCGTGCAATGTGTACCTAAGAAATGAGGTATTACTGTGGTAGCAAATGAGAAGAACGAGCTCATCCCCACTCGAACAGTCACCGGATGGAGGGTATGCATGGACTACAGGAAGTTGAATAAAGCCACGAGGAAGGATCACTTCCCTCTTCCATTTGTTGATCAGATGCTTAACAGGTCGGCTCGTCATGAGTATTATTGTCTTCTGGATGGCTATTCGTGCTACAATCAAATTTGCATTGCACCGGAAGATCAAGAAAAGACTAGTTTCACTTGTCCATTTGGCACGTTTGCTTTTCGCAGAGTTTCTTTTGGCTTATGTGGTGCACCTGCCACTTCTCAGAGATGCATGATGGCCATATTCTCTAATATGATTGGAAATAATGTCGAAGTGTTCATGGGCGACTTCTCCGTCTTTGGACATTCGTTTGATGAATGTTTGAATAATCTTCGTTTGGTGCTAAAAAGGTGTGTGAAAACCAATCTAGTGCTCAACTGGGAAAAATGTCACTTCATGGTGCAAAGCATCATTCTTGGGCATAAGGTCTCTAGCAAGGGCCTTGAGGTGGATAAAGCCAAGGTAGGAGTCACTGAAAATCTTCCGCCACCCATTTCTGTTAAGGGAATCCGTAGTTTTCTTGGTCATGCGGGTTTTTATCGGCGTTTCATCAAGGACTTCTTTAAGATATCTAAGCCGTTGTGCAACTTGCTCGAGAAAGATGTGCCTTTCAAATTTGATGATGGATGCTTGGCAACATTCGAGACTCTCAAGAGTTTAATAATTGCACCAGTTATTACGGCACCTGATTGGAGAGAACCTTTTGAGATGATGTGTGATGCAAGTGATTATGCAGTGGGAACAGTTCTTGGGCAGCGTAAGAATAATTTCTTTCATGTGGTCTACTATGCTAGTAAAACGCTAAATGGAGCTCAAATGAACTACACCACTACTGAGAAGGAACTTTTGGTTATAGTTTTTGGTTTCGAAAAATTTCGATCTTATCTACTTGGGACAAAGGTGACAGTTTTCACTGATCACGCTGTCATTCGCTATCTGGTCTCAAAGAAGGATTCGAAGCCTAGACTAATTCGTTGGGTGCTCTTGCTACAGGAATTTGAGTTGGAGATCAAGGATCGAAAAGGTACTGAAAATCAAGTAGCTGACCATCTCTCTAGATTGGAGAATCCCGATTCTACTTCACATGATAAGACATTGATCAATGAATCTTTTCCGGATGAGCAGTTATTCGCAGTTCAAGAGGAAGAGCCATGGTTCGCAGACATTGTGAACTATCTTGTCAGCAATATAATGCCTTCTAATATGAATGCGGCTCAAAAGAAGAAGTTTCTGCATGAGGTGAAGTGGTACATGTGGGATGAACCATATTTGTTTAGACAAGGAGCTGACCAGATTATCAGGAGATGTATCCCATTCTGTGAGACGGAGGGGATATTACGAGACTGTCATTCCACAGTTTATGGTGGACATTATGATGGTGAAAAGACAGCAGCTCGTATTCTTCAAGCAGGTTTTTTCTGGCCCACGTTGTTTAAAGATGCACATCAGTTCATTTTAAGGTGTGATCGTTGCCAAAGAGTAGGGAATCTTACTAGAAAGGATGAGATGCCTTTAAATGTGATGCTTGAAGTTGAGGTCTTCGATGTTTGGGGAATCGATTTCATGGGACCATTTATCTCGTCATGCAATAATCAGTGCATCTTGCTGGCAGTTGATTATGTCTCGAAATGGGTAGAAGTCAAGGCTCTACCGACGAATGATGCAAAGGTAGTGTACAGTTTTCTTCATAAGCAGATATTCACAAGGTTTGGAACGCCACGAGTTATCATAAGTGATGAGGGTTCGCATTTCTGCAATCGTAAGTTCACTTCTATGATGCAACGCTACAATGTGAATCATCGCATTGCTACTTCCTATCATCCGCAAACTAATGGTCAAGTTGAAGTGTCTAATAGAGAGATCAAGCACATTCTAGAGAAAGTTGTTTGTCCGTCTAGGAAAGATTGGTCTTTAAAGCTCGATGAAGCTGTTTGGGCTTATAGAACAGCATACAAGACTCCACTTGGGATGTCCCCGTTTCAACTTGTCTATGGTAAGGGATGTCATTTACCTGCGGAGTTTGAGCATAAGGCTTATTGGGCAAAACCTTGATCTGGATGCAGCTGAGAAGAAGCGAATGCTTCAGTTAAATGAACTTGATGAATTTCGACTTCAAGCGTACGAAAACAACAAGATGTACAAGGAAAAAGTAAAAAGGTGGCACGAAAAGAAGCTATCTCCTAAGTCATTTGTGTCGGGGAAACAAGTTCTTCTATTCAACTCTCGTCTCCGACTTTTTTCTGGAAAGTTGAAATCAAGGTGGTCTGGACCATTTATCGTCAAAACTGTGTTTACACATGGAGCGGTGGAGATTTTTGAGAACGATTCGGGCCAAGCATTCAAAATAAATGGTCAGAGATTGAAGCACTATTATGGGGATACGGCAAACCGAGAAGTGGTTAGTGTCGTTTTATTGTCAACTTGATCAAACTACTCTACGTCAAGCTAATGACGTAAAAGAAGCGCTTCTTGGGAGGCAACCCAAGATATGAGACCATAGGAACCCTTAGAATTTAGTACTCTATCTAAAAACCCAAAAAAATCAGAAAAAGATGGTTGAAAAAACCCAAAAACACAACCACAACACTACAAACCCCATTACCCATGATTTTCTTCCTACAAATTAGCCACAACCCCACTCATAATCTAATTCTAACCTTAATCCTACCCTATATATACACATAACCTCTCCATACACATCCCTTATACTTTCAACTTACGAACTCTCTCCTACACACAAAACACAACTCTACAACTCTTATTCTCAGTTTCAATGGCCCCAAAGAGATCTCGAACTGTAGATAGCAGCAGCACCATTCCGACTGCTGATTCTTCAAGAGGTACTGCTGCGAGGCCCCGATTGGTGGATAGGGATGCTGAGGAGGAGTATGCTAGGCTTCTGACTAAGCCGATTTTGAAGGAGAGGGGGTTTTTGCCATCGGGGAGGGATGGTGAGTTATTGCCGATGATTGCAGAGAAGGGTTGGATGACTTTTTGCGAGTCACCTGAGGCGGTCTCGATGAGTGTTGTTCGCGAGTTCTATGCGAATGCCAAGGCCGACAAGAATGGGTATTCTGTTGTTTGTGGGCTTACTGTTGATTATCAGTCTGCGGTGATTCGCCGTGTTATTGGGCAGCGATGAAGGAAGCCCTAGGAGGAGAATTGGAATGAAAAGGCCCCTGAGGATTTTGACTCAGATTTGATTATTGCTACTCTCTGTCAGCCGGGCATGGTGTGGAAGTTTAAGACGGGATCCAACGAGTATCGTTCTTTCCCGGCTGTTGCGATGAACAGGTATGCCCGTGCATGGAATGCCTTTATTTGTGCTAATATTTTACCTTCTTCGCATGTACATGAGGTTACAGTTGAGAGAGCCAGGCTGTTGTGGGGGATTTTGAATGAGGAGTATTATGTGGACCTTGGTGAGTTCATCTACCAAGGGATTTTGAAGTTTTTGAGGGGGAAGTCGCATTACAGCATCCCGTATGCCTCTATTGTCACGAAACTGTGCAAGGTAGTTGGAGTCCACTGGCCTTCTTATGAGCAGCTGCAGATGTCGGCCGCGCCTATTGATTCATCGACGCTGAATGCGATGCAGGAGTGGACGGGTGGAGAGCCTGAGGAGCATGGTTTGGGATATAATCTCTCAGGAGGACGTGCAATAGCTGGTGCTACGATGGCTAGGCCCAGTCAGACTCAGGGGGAGGCAGGTTCTTCCAGAGGATAAGGAGGAGATGGTTCGGGTATGGCTGATGTCCAGTACGGGAGGCTTTCTAGGAGGATGGATGCGATGTATGAGTCGCAGAGTAGGTTTGCGCAGGAGCTCACCCTAGTGCTTGGGACTGCTTTTAGAGGCCTTAGAGCTGACATCCAGTGACCCGTTTTTAGTGAGGACTCTGCTTATCCGCCTCCTGACACTCCACCCTTTGAGGGTGATGATGATGATGATTTCTCTGAGTAGGTATACCCTGTGTTCCTTTCTATTACCTTCACTGGGGACAATAAAGATTTTAAGTTTGGGGGTGGTAGTTAAGGAACATATTTGTGTGTGTGTCATATAGTTGCATTTTCATGTAGTTTAGCTCATATATAGTTGCATATTTTGTCATATAGTTTTTTTTAGTTTTATCAAGGCATATAGCTCATGCATATACCATGATCCCTTTGTGTTGCTTTATCGATTGATATGTGATATTGATGCGAGTATAGTGATAGCGTTCGAGTGATGTTGAATCTTGTTAGGATGACATGCATGCTAGAAACACTTGTAATTTCACTAAGTCTTAAAGTATGCTTAAGGACTAGATTGTTGTCATGGTTTGATGATTTTTGAGGTTAATCTATTGCTTATACTTAGAATATATGATAGACTCTTAATTATAAAAGGCATGAAAAGATAAAATTGGAGTAAAAATTGGAATTCATTTCTATTTGTGGCTAGGCGTCAAATGGCTAGTAGCCGGCTCGTATTGTATGCGAATAGTCTAGGGTTGAGCAAGATGGAGTGAAACACACTTGCTCGGAAATTTAAAAAAAAAAGAAAGAAAAATAAAAAGAAAAAAAAAGAGTGAAAAAAAGAAAAGAAAAAATATGGTTTAATGCATAATTGATCACGAGTGAGCTCTTTGGTATTCGAGTTATTAAGTTCTTAGGGGACTTTGTGCCTAGTGACCTAAGGCTTTTATAGTCTGGGATCCGCTAACCTAACGCTCGCTAAATGGGTACCATTGTATAAGTCTTTTGTGGACCCCACTCATTGCACGATCAAATAAGCATTTGTTTATTGTGTTAAATAAAAGCATGATTCCGTAATAAACTCCAGTGATCTTGCAGTGTTATAAGTCATTTTGTGTCTAGAATATATTCTTCGTATAATCTTGTGATTGCCTTGAGGATAATTGAGTTATGATAATTGATCTAGTTTCGAAGCATATCTGTTAAGCATTCGCACACACCATGTTTCTAGTTGTATGTTAGCTTGCGTGATTTGATTGATCTTTAGTCGCCTAATTGCATTTGTTGAGATGTCATGTGTTGGTTGGTTTAGTCATCGCGATGGGGATCGCTGCATTCATGTAGTTTGCATTCATGCATGTTTTTATTTTGTTTTTGAGTCTGTGACGCTTGAGGACAAGCATCGATTTAAGTTTGGGGTGTGATAAGTGGCATTTTATATCACTTAGAACGTCTTGTAATGGCTTGAATTGGTGTCTTGAAATCAAGTATTTTGTGTATTTGATGCGTTTTTCTAGTATTTTTGCATTTCAGTGTATAACTTGCGTAATTAGGGGGATTTCATCATAATAAGCCTAGGGAAGTACTTGGAACCAGTTGCGGGGGGGATTTCATCATAATAAGCCTAGGGAAGTACTTGGAACCAGTTGCGGGGAGTTGTGCGAAGAAATCAGCAAAATCAGAAGCAAGAAGTGGAATTTCCCAGAAGGTGTGCAGGCGCCCGCCTGGAAGAGCAGGCGACCGCCTGGAGAGCAGGCGCCCGCGTGGGATTGGAGGCGGCCTCCTGGGGTCGGATTTTCAGATTCTGGATTTTCTAAATTGAGTTCTATTGGGCTTTTGAGACTGCTATTTCTTGTGGACTCTTATATAAGTAATCTTGGGAGACGTTTTCACAACAACAAGTAACAAGCAAGGAGCAAGTAACAAGGAGATAAGGTTAATAAGACCGTTTTAGCATGCAACAACGAAGAAGAGGAAGTATACGTTTATCTTGTGATTCTTTTAATTTGTTGTAACAGTGGATGCTAGTTTTCTTTACTCTTGAAACCTTAATACTTTTGTGACGTACTCTGTTTTTATTAAGTATTTTTATTAGTTTATTTTGTTGTGTTATTATCATATTTTCATATGAACCCATGGTGACGATGGGTTCTATCATGGGCTAATTTTGATCATGGGGTCATAGCGGATTTACCATGGATTTCTTTAGTTAATTGTTTAATAACTTGGAATGTGATGATTGTATGATATCTAGCATAGGTTGTGCTTATTCGTCTTATGTGCATCGCGAACATATAAGATAGCTTGTTAATCTCTTATGAATCGACAGTGAATCTTGAGATTTAGAACTTGCCATGCTAGCATAGGTTCATGTATTGTATGCATGATTAGTGGGTAACTCTAACCGTTTTACTTGTCATGTGTAATCATAATGAATAACTTGCGCTTAAATCTTTATGTTGTCAAATTCCGTAGACATATAGGGTCTCAACATAATTGATGCCTATTCAACTTCTATCTTAATTGTGGATGCTTGGTAGAATGGTACTTGTGCAACGAAAGTTGGCTTTTATCAGTTTCGTGTTGTTCGATTAATATCATTACCGTTACATGCTAAGGGTAATAACAATGACTATTATACGAAGTAGCAATGAAGTTATGATCTCATGTGTGTTTAATATTGTTAATTTTAGTGTTAATTTAAGTGTTTAATTCTCATAGTTAATAATTAGTTAATCAACCTTAAGTGTTATTGTCTTGACATTGAAGAGTAATCATACATTGGTGAGTAAGTGTTAATTAAACATAATTAATCAGAGTCTCTGTGGGAATGAACTAGAAATCATTCTATATTACTTGCGAACGCGTATACTTGCGTGAATTATTAGCGCATGCTTTGTACCTAACACATCATCAAAAGTCACATCTGTGCTTTTCATAATTTACTTTTGATCTAACACATAGACCTTGTAGGCAGTTCTCTCCAATGAATATCCCAGAAAAATTGCTTCAAAAACTTTTGAGTCAAATTTTCCCACATATTCAGAGTTGTCTTTCAAAATGTAACACTTGCTTCCAAACACATGAAGATGCTTTACAGTACGCTTTCTCTTAGACATGATTGAGTAAGGTGATTTTCCATTTGCCTTGTTAATGAGGTATATGTTTTGAGTGTAACATGCAGTGTTTAAAGCCTCTTCCCAGAAACTTGTTGGCAACTTGGCATCTTCCAGTATTGTTCTAGCAGCTTCACCTAATGTTCTGTTCTTTCTTTCAACTACTCCATTTTGTTGAGGTGTTCTAGCAGCTGAGAATTCTTGAACAATGCCTTTACATTTACAGAATTCACTCAATGTAGCATTTCTGAATTCTGTTCCATTATCACTTCTCAATCTTTTTACACAGTTGTAATCTTCAGCCTATTTTTCTATCTTCTTGATGTGCTCAATTATGATGTGTGAAGTTTCATCTTTAGAGTACATGAACTCTACCCAAGTGTATCTTGAGAAATCATCCACCATCACAAGTGCATATTTGTTCCTTGAAATAGATAAGACATTTACAGGCCCAAACAAGTCCATGTGAAAGAGCTGTAATGGTGCACTTGTAGAATTCACGGTTTTGGCTTGTGACTTGATCTTTACATTTTTCATTTCTGACAAGCTTCACAAACTTCAACTTAAGCAAATTCCAGTTTGGGCATGTCTCGTACTAACTCCTTTTTGACCAAGGTGTTAATTGCCTTAAAATTCAAGTGAGGCAGCTTTTTATGCCAAAGCTTGCTTTGTTCTTCTGATGCCTTGGGTTGAAGCAACAAATGTCATCCTTATTTGTTGAGTCCAAGTCTGCAACAAACAAGCTTCCTTTCCTTGCTCCTTTCAGAACAACTTCACCAGTTTTCTTGCTGATAAAAGTGCATTCTTCTTTGTTGAATAAAACTTTAAAACCTTTGTCTGCAAATTGGTTAACACTTAAAAGATTCACTTCAAGACCAGCTACCAGTGCTACATCATCAATGATAATATTTTCAGAAACAATCTTGCCATATCTCATTGTGAATCATTTGATGTTGTCTCCAAAGGTCACCAAAGGGCCAGCTTTCTCCTCAAACTGTGATAACAGGGCTTTATCACCTGTCATATGCCTGGAACATCCACTGTCTATGATCAAGATGATTTTCTGCACACAATGAGTTTTAAGTATGTTTAGCAACCCAAGCAGTGTTGGGTACTTTCTTTTTGTTATCTGATTTAGCAGAAGTAAAATGAGTAGTTTCAGAAAAAATAGAGTTCAATGACTGTTGTGCATTTTCCCTATCTGATGTAGACCCATATTTTGTCTATTTAAGGTCTACTCTCAGTTTGTGGCCACTCTTCATCACTTTCAAGTTGCAAGGGATGCCGTCAAACTTGTCACAAAAGCAGTAGGGATCACTTGCATTTACTTCATTGTATTTGCAGGCTCCTTCAGTTGGCTTGCTAACTGCCTTTTTACAAAGGTGAGTTAGGTGGTTCACAGATCCACATTTTTCACATTTCTTTCTTGGAGCATCTGCAACATAATCAAAATTGTTGCTTTTATTTATCCCTATTTTTTTATTTCTATTTTTCTTTTTCTTTCTTGCATCTTCAGTTTTGGTTTCTTTAACAGGTGTCTTGGGACTTTGTTTGTCCATGAGCTTCTCTTCAGTATTGGAAGACTGGGTTGATTCTTCAGTTTTCTTCTCTTTATCCTCATCAGCAATTTCTTTCTTGATAATCAATTCTTCTTCACTGAAGTTGACTTCACATGCTTTGAATATAGGTGCATTAACCTCTTTCAAGAAGGTTGGAGCATTTTCAGTTTTCTTTGCTTTCCCTTTGTCACCTATAGTCTTCTTTTTGTCATTCATAGCATCATAGTCAAGGACAATAGCAATGTTTGCATATGACTTGTTTTTCTCATTGTACTGTCCAACCAATTCAGATGCATTTCTGAAAGATTTCAGTTTCACTTCATTCTTTTCCAGCTTCTCCCTGTAGCACTGCTTCAATTTCATTTGCACACTTGAGCTTGTTCTTTAGATATACAATTTCTTGCTTCAAGCTCCACCAACAATAATTTAGTTTCTTGTTTTTCATTCTCAAGCTTCTCATTCATTTTTGTCAATCTGCTCACTTCTTCATTTACAACCACCATGCTTGTATGAATGTGAAATGTCTCTGTGCTCATCTTTTCAACAGTTTCCTTATATTGATTCACATTTAAATCAGTGGTGATAAGAGTTAGTACCTGTGCTTTTGATGAGGATGATTCACCTTGCTCCAAAGCCATTAGAGCATAGTTTCCAACTTCCTCATCTTCATGATTATCTGAATCATCCCAACTCTTTCCCTCTGCAATATAAGTTTTGCTTTGCTGCTTTTTCAGAAGAGCTTCATACTTTGCTTCCAGTTCAAGATAAGATTTGTCTTTCTTTGCCTTCTTGGGTTTCCTGTATTCTGTAGTAAAGTGGCCTAGTTCATCACGATTGAAGCACCTTATATTAGATATGTCAACAGATCCAGTTTTGTAGCCATTCTTGCTATCAGAATTGTACTTCCCTTTTTCTTTCCAGCTGTTGTCTTTGTTAAAAGACTGTCCTTTACTCTTGAATTATCTTGGCTTCTTTACTCTAATATTAGAGAATTTTCTAGCCAAATAGGTCATTGACTGATCTAGCTCATCCAGTTCTTCAAGAGTGTAGAACTCATTTTTTCCAATTCCAGAATGACTTGTTCCTATGAATCATTTATTCTTTGCTCACTTGTTGAGGTAACTGGAGTTTTAGATCTTGGTTCATCATTAGATGTTTGGCTTTCATTTACAATTAAAGCACTTGAGCCATTTACAACATGTCCTTGACCATATCTCAATGATTTTCTTTGAATCATTTCTAGTTCATATGTTTTGAGAATTCCATATAGAACTTCCAGTGTTATTCTGCTCAAGTCTCTCCCTTCCCTGATTGCTGAGATTTTCTATTCCAAATGATCAGGGAGAGTAAGCAAGAACTTTAGGTTCACTTCTTCAGCTTCATAGTATTTGTCATGAAGTTGCAAGTCATTTATCAGCTTATTGAATCTTTCAAACACATCAGTAATGCTTTCCTTTGGCTTTGCCATAAAACCCTCATACTGTGAAATTACTATTCTTCTTTGGTTTGACCTAACTTCTTCAGTTCCCTCACACAATATCTCTATCTTTTCCCAGATCTGTTTTGTAGTGTCACAGTTGACAATTTTGTTATACATTACATTGTCAAGTGACTCAATTAATATTAACTGCAAGCCACTATCCAGGGAGACTTTCTCTTTCTCAGGCTCAGAGTATTCTGTCGGGTCCTTGGGAGCATAATGAGCTGGAATAATGATATCTCCATCTGTAGATTCCTCAACTCTAACCATAGGAGTGAAGGGCCCATTCTTGAGGATCTGAATGTAGAGTGGATTGGTCATCCTCATAAACAACATCATTTTCTTTTTCCAAAGAATGTCATTAGCTTTGTCAAAAGTAAGAAATTTGATGTTACTGATTTTCTGTGTATTCATTCTTCTAAGATCTTGAATCTCTTTACTTTCAGATTTTGCTCTGATACCACTTGTTAGGAAATGACTAACACATAGAGGGGGTGAATGTGTTTTACTGTTTTTGGGCTTTTCTTAAATGTTTTTGGTTGAACAAAGTAAATTAAATCTTGTAGTAAAATATGTTCATGCAGAAATTAAGCTTGCAGAAAATAAAGAACACAAATCTTCAAAACTCACTTAATTTTATATTAAAATTAAGAATATTTTGCTACAAAATTTATAGGCTCTTTGTTGATAAAGAGTTTAACTTCTTCTTGAGAGAATTAAAAGAATTCTATCTAAATTGTTACACCTGACTGAAGGACCAGTGTTAACTTTATAATTCAGTTAACTGTTGGTTTACACAGTGTACAATAAGACATGTTATTAGCTTTTCTAAACTGTCACTTGTCATTTCTATTTATAGAAAAGTAACTCTTCCATTTATGGCTTAGCTTATCTTTAGCATCCTATGATTATCTTGATCTTCCTTTGTCAGTTAATCTTCACCATTGATCTTGCACATTCTTCAAGCTGCTTTTTGTAGACTTGTCAATCCAACTTGTTGGATTGTTTGTTGATTGTTTATCTTAAATATTGAATTGGTCTGTGATTTTGTACTCTGAGAATTTCACTCGAGATCTCCAATTAGGCATATAGAGATCTTGACATCTCGATAAGTATAATGGCTTATCGAAATCTCTAATACTCTAGTGAATTTGACTTATAGAGGTCTCTGAGTTCTCGAATGAAACTTTGGCTTGTCGAGATCTCTCAGCATCATGTCTTCACTTTGACTTGTCGACAACTTAGAGTTCTCTAGTGAATTTTGACTTATCGATATCTCTGAATTCTCTAGTAGACTTTGACTTATCGATAACTCAAAGTTCTCTAATGAATGTAGACTTTTCGATAACTCTGGGTTCTCTAATGAAGAAATGACTTGTCGATATCTCCAACCTTTATGTCTTCTTGACTTGTCGATATCTCTCTGAGTTCTCTAGTAGCTTTCTTGACTTCTCGATAAGTCATTTGGAGTTCTCGAATGACTTCTCTATAACACTAAATCTTTGACTTTTAGAGATCTTGACTTAGAGTATTTTTAACCAAACATATTTATTTAACTCCAAGATTCTTCAAAATTCTTCTGAGGCATGATCACCTTGATCTTCTTCCAGATAGAATCCTTAGGTTTGATATTGTTTCAGGAAAAAGACTCAAGTCTGCTCCTTTGTATTTTTACAAACTTTAAAGTGTTACAAGTACAAATACAAACTAAGATAACAATACAACTTACTTAGATTTGATAAATTGTCTTAGTCTTGTTAAGGTACAGGCATGTTTTATACAATAATGTGAAATCAGGATATTACACTATATATTAGTTTGTTTTAATCTGAAATTAATATTATACTTACCAAACTAAATTCAACTAATTATATTTAGTTTTGCTTTTTTAGCCGGATCAATAATATAATTTTATTTTAACTGTGATGAATAATGTCTATTATATAATTTTATCCCTGCCTAATTATTTGTGTTTTTAAATTTTCTCCTTTTTATGGTGTATTCATGTATCAAAATTATTAATTCATATAATTTAAATTTATTTTTAATTTTATTTCAAAAAAACTCTAACTTATAAGTTATGATTTAACAAACAGATTATCAACTTATTAAATTACACACACTTTTTAACATTAAATTATAAGTTACATTTTTTTAAGAAATCACAAACGAGCCCAACATAATCTATCAATTTCCAACACGACGATTATGTCTAATTTCAGATATGATTGCATACATGCCTTGAAGTTGAAGCACACAAGTCTAATATTACATGCACCACTTTAACAACAAAACCATACCACCCTCTCTAGGTCAAATTTAACACTCTCACCAATATTACCAAGACTCCACAATCTGCAGTCAACATAATCTACATCTACAACCAGCATTTAACTAATGCATACCATAAATCAAAAACAACATGTTAGTACTTCCGATATGGGAACACCTTGAGAAAATAAAACTTACATTTGAATATTTGATAAAACACTGAAACCTTATGTAAAAAATCTATAAAACCATTTAAAACATCATGGTTCACATCAATATTGATACAAGAACACATAAAAAAACATTTCTCAATTTTATAATTGATGAAAATAGATGTAGAAGGCTCAAGGGGAAACCTCTGTACTTAACTAGTGTTGGCCTAGTTGCATTAACTTATATAGATGTCCTATAATGTGATTGAAGTTAAATAATGAGTTCGGCAAGAAAAAAAGAAGTTATATAATGAGTAAGCAAAAAGAAGAAGGAACCTTAGTAAATTTCCGATCCATATATTATATACATATCTGCCCAAAAATAGACTTCATAAATGCCTATTTAAAAATGTAACTAAGGCAGGGAGGCGAATGGGGATCATCATCTCCTCGTATCTCAAGGATCACACATGTTTGAGAAATTTTATAAATTATTGCAATATAGTAAAAATGAAATAAGGATACCATTGTGTCAAAGGGATCGGAGAAAATGAGGCAAAGAAAGATTAATTTGTAAGAGAATAAGAGAATTATAAGTAAATCTGGATATTAATGGTACCAATAAATAAAGAATAATCGAACAGGGTTTGAAGTACTAAGAAGAAGTAATTACTGAAGATGTACTAATAAGTAACAATTGGAATGATAAAGTGTGTTACCTCTATATAATCTTCTCCGGAGAATAACTCATCCAACGACACAAAACCTATCTCTCTGTGTTGCCTTATAAAAGTTTAAATATGGTGCCCTCTTTCTTCTCATAGTCATACAAAATGTTAAAAAAAGGAGTGGCAATGAGAGCACCAAGGAGCTGAGATTTAACGAAATGAGGGGTTGAAATAATAGATAGCCAGGGCTTGCATACGAACTTGGATATCAACAATGTCCTCACGGCAAGTCTTATGAGAATTTCGGAAACCAAACTCTCAAGTAAATCCCATTTCACCTAATTCAAATATCAAAACCACACGGAATCTACCTTACCACTGTGGGCTATTCTTTTACTTAACACTCCTCCTCAAGATAGGTGATAAATATCAATCATTCCCATCTTGTTACATATATTATTCCACTCCTTAGATCCGAATCCCTTTGTCAGAAAATCAGCTAGTTGTCCACCAGTTCTTATGTAAGAGCTCCAAACTCTTTGCATCAATATTCTCTTTAATAAAGAATCGATCAATTTCAATATGTTTTGTCCTATCATGCTGGACTGGATTGTTGGCGATATTGATTGTTGACTTGTTGTCACACCAAAGTTTCATTGGTACTCTTTTAAATAGACGTAGTTCAACCAGCAATTTCCTAATTCAGATCATCTCACGTAAGCTTAGGGACATAGCTCTGTACTCCGCCTCCGCACTAGAACGAGCAACCACAACTTGTTTTTTAATACGCCAAGACACAAGGTTGCCTCCAACAAATACACAATAACCAGATGTAGATCTCCTATCATCCAAGCTACTTGCCCAATCATCATCACAATAACCCTCAACTTACCATTAGCTCTAAACCACAAACTTTTCCCTGGACAGCCTTTTAAGTACCTCAATATCCTCAGAGTTGCTTCCCAATGCTCCATTCTAGGACATGCATGTATCTACTAACAATGCTAACAGCGTATGTAATATCAGGACGTGTATGACATAAATAGATGAGTCGTCCAACTAGCCTTTGGTAACGCTTTTTATCAACAGGATCCCCTGACTCACTACACAATTTATGATTTTGTTCGATTGGTGTTGGGGCTATTCGACAACCCAAAATCCCTGTTTCTGTAAGCAAATCAAGTACATACTTCCTTTGAGAAAGTACAATCCCCTTATCAGATCGAGCAACCTTAATACCAAGAAAATATTTCGAGAGACCCAAATCTTTAACTTCAAACTCCGTGCTGAGTCATTTTTTAGTAGCACAATTTCTTATATATCATCCCCCGTGATAATAATATCATCAACATAAACGGCTAAAATAGTAACCCGACCATTTGTATGCCTATAGAAGATAGTGTGATCACCATTACACTGTTTATATCCCATTCGAAGGACAACATGTCGAAATTTATCAAACCATTCCCTTGGTGATTGTGTAAGCCCATACATAGTTTTCTTCAACCTGCATACCATTCCAATCGTCTTCATAGTGCCAAAGCCTGGTGGAATCTCCAAATAGACCTTTTCTTGCAAGTATCCATGTAAAAAAAAGCATTCTTAACATCTAGTTGATACAAGGGCCACCCAAAATTTGCAGCACATGAAATTAACAATCTCACAGAGCTCATCTTAGCCACCAGTGCAAATATTTCGTCATAGTCTATTCCATATGTTTGACTATAACCTTTCGCCACCAACCTTGCCTTATACCGTTCCACTTTACCTTCGGGGGTTTGCTTGACAGAAAAAATCCACTTGCATCCAACTACAGTTTTTCCTTTTGAACGACGAACAAGCTCCCAAGTTTTATTTTTTTTCCAATGCACTAAGCTCCTCGTGCATTGCTCCAAGACATTTTGGATCCTGCTTTGCTTCCTGCCAATTTCTTGGTATAGACACTGATTGTAATGATGCAATAAATGTTTTGTATATAGGTGTGATGGATGTATATGATACATAATTAGATATATCATGCTCAAAGCCATACCTAACCGGAGGTTTTCCAGCAGTAGCTCTAGGCTCTCTATGAACAACAATAGGAAGAGATTCATTAATAATAGGAGATTCCTTACCATTTGTTCCAGGAGACAACGCTAAAGGACTTCGAGAGGGACTATCAGAGACATTTCGGACAACATGTTGCCTAGACTGTGGTATTTCTCTTGCTCTCGTGTCATCTTCGACTTGTGGTGTGGATTGTAATGTTTCTCCTATCTCTTCATGTACTCCAGTTTTTGTCTTCTGCTATACACTTTCAAGTTTGTATCAACAACCTTCTTTTTTCCTCCTTCTAGAACCTTCTCTCCTTCTCCTCCTAGCACATTTACTTCTTCCATTGGACATGGTATTATTCCGATAATAACTTCATTTGAACCTTGCATCATTCCATCTCGAACACTTTCATGAGAATTCTCCTCCTTTCTACTGATATTGCTAATAACAGGAGAATCTTTTAGTTGTGCAAGAGGTTGTGTCTTCTCTCCATAAAATGGTTCTTGCTCCCTAAAGGTGACATCCATACTTACAAATACTCGCTTCTCGGATGGACACCAACATCGATAACCTTTCCGGGTACCTGAATATCCCACGAAGATACACTTCAGTGCTCGGGGATCAAGCTTGCTTACTGATGGCCGATGGTCCCGCACAAAGCAAACACATCCAAACACCTTAGGGGGAATTGCATACACATTTTCTCCCATAAACAACTCACAATGAGATTTGAAGCCTAGTACTTGTGAAGGCACCCTGTTAATAAGATAAGCTGCAGTCAACACAGCCTCGCTCCAGAAATTTTTTGGAACATTTGTTGTAAACATTAGTGACCTGATCATCTCCAATAAATGACGAATTTTTCGCTCAGCTACACCATTTTGTGCTGGTGTATCCGGACATGTAGTTTGATGCACAATCTCTTGAGCAGATAAATATGATGCAAATTATTTATTCAGATATTCAGTGCCATTATCCGTCCTAAGAACACAAACTTCTGCATTAAACTGTTTAATAGCATAAGCTAAAAAATCCTGGAAGCAGGCAAGAACTTCAGATTTATTCTTCATTAAATAAACCCATGTCATTCGAGTATAACAATCAATAAAAGTAACAAACCACTTAAAACCACTAATGGAAGTAACTGGACAAGGTCCTCAAACATCAGAATGTATTAAATAAAAAGGTTTTACACTTCTCAATCCTGAACGGCTATAACTCGTTTGTGTATGTTTTCCAAATTCACAAGCATCACAAATAACTTTGTTACTGCCTAATTTATTAAATAATTCAGGTCTTAATCTCCTGAGGCTTTCAAAGGCACGTGGCTGAGACGACAATGCTCTAACATCACTGTAGCTTCAACTTCCTCAGTAGTTGTAACGATAAGAGCAACACCATCATTTTTCTTATTCATATACCATATTCCATCATGCCTGATGCTAGTCCCAAGCGTCCTCTTCGTGTCCCTCTCCTGGAAAGAACATGAATTTCGATCAAATATTACTTGACAATCTAATTGATCAATGATGGAACTGACTGAAAGTAAATTAATTGAGAATGAGGGAATATGTAAAACAGATTCAAGTGCAAGGGATGTTGTGCATTTGACAGAACTAATTCCTTCTATAGGTTGGAAACTTCCATCTGCTGTTTGGATAGTCTCTTTATGTGATGGTGGATATTTGAAATATGTATCAAACCCACTAGATGATCTTTTAACATTCTTAGATGCACTTGAATCTATTATCCAATCCAAAGAAGATAGTTTAAATGATGCAAGTGCTCGTGATGGAATACCTGAGCCAGCATGAGCATAATCTTCTACATTACCAAGAAAAGAATAAGTTGAACATTGAGTGTTGGAACTCTCCATCCTCTGCTTATATGCCCGAAGTTCTTCCAATTCAGAATTTTTTCTTGATTCTCCAGTATCACTCTTTTTTGCGACAACTAAGTTAGCTCGGCCAGTAAAATGCCCACGTCCTCGACCACGAGCACGTCCTCTGAAGGTTCCTCGACTACTGCGATTACCTTCACCTCGTCCATTATCATGTGACAAAGGCCAATTCCAACTAATATGCCTTTTTTCCTACAAATATAGCATTCTCTATCATTAGTGATATGTGCTAGCAGTGCAGAACGGACCGAAACTGATGAATTTCCACTCGAGGTCATCACCTTCATCCTAGATTCCTCTTGACTTAAAGCCTCTATGACTTCCTCCATACGAGGAAGAGGGGACTGATGGCAAATCATAGTTCTTCTAGTCTCAAATTCTGAATTCAAACATTTCATGAGTTGAATCACACGACTCTTTTCCACCCATGTATTAGCTATACTAGCAATAGCACTATCAGTAATTGTGAACATGTCATAATAGTCTAGTTTAGACCAGATTCGCTTTAACTCGGTGTTATATTCTGCAATACTTTTTTCTCCCTGCTTCATTGTATCTATTCTATCCTGAATATCCATTACAATCATCATATTCCCGGTTCCTGAAAATTGTTTAGATAAAATTTTCCAGATTTCAGCAGCACTTCGTATCCCTTCAACCATACCAGCAATTGTCGGATTAAGAGAACCTGTCATCCAGGCAACCACTAAGGAATTAGTGGTCTTCCATGTCTTCCACGCTACACTAGATTTATCTTTTGACTCCTTACAAGTTTCTTCAATATAGTGTTCTAAGTCTTTAGCCTCCAATATTAGCTTCACCCTTCGAGACCAACTCAAGTAATTCTTTACACCTTCAAGCTTGTGCTCTATCGGAAATAGTTCTAACCTCTGTGATTGCATACTCTCAGTTCTCGCGCTGGCATCTTGGGAAAATGTTCCTTCTCCTTTAGATGTCAACATCTTGGCCATGCCCTCCAAAATCTCCTTCAAATCAGCTGTAGTGTTTGTTGTGCCAATCTTAATCACCACTTTATCACTCTAACAAAACTCCAGAGGTTGACTACTCCCAGATATCTTACACGATAACGTCCCTACTCGAGAATTATCAAGTAAGACATTCAATATTCATGTACATAGCCAATCATCTTTCTCCCTAAATCTCTTTTTGTACGCTACTTATCTTTAAAAAATTGAAAAAGAGGTAAAAACAAGGAACTGAGGTAGGGTTTGTTTTGTTTTATTTTTTTAATTATGGAAACAAAGTAACACCGTTAGCCACCAAGTAAATATTTTGAGCAAAAAGGATTTTGGTTAAGTTACCTTATCCCGTTTATTTATACGACTCTCAGACATACACATTCCCATGTTACATATGTGGGCTATTGTTTTACTTAACAGTAACCCGCAGCCGCTATCATTTGGGTGCACACTGGGTAAACCCTACGGGCTCACGCAATAGCCTGCAAACCACGTGAACCAAGGTAAATCGCATTTAAACGACAGGCTTTGACTCAGGAGGAATAATCATAAATTCTCCTCCCGTGGGATTCGAACCTGTGACCAAGAGGATAGTTCTCATCTCTTTAACCAACTGAACCAACCCTTGCGGGCGGTTCGCAATATTCGGCTACTGGTAATTTGATGTGCTGCTATAAGCTGATTTTTACGTGTACGCAGTGCGGTTTGATTCGATTGGAGGGTAAAAAGCAAACCAAATCACAATTTGCGATTTTTCAATATCTTCATTCGAAATCAAATCATTGGTATATAAAAATCAACCAAATCCATCCATGTAATTGCCGTTAATTTTGCGGTTCAACCACTCAAATTGTTAAAAAAAAACTAACTACAATAAAAGTTAATGTAAAATTTTTCTAACTTTATTTATATTGGTTTTAGTCCAAATTTAAATACTTGAGTAATTTTATTTATATATATTAAAAACATTTTGTAAAAATATATTAACTTCTGTAATATGTGCTTGCGGTTGGATTTTCGCGGTTTTTAAAATTATAAATCCGGAACCAAACCGCAAATTAACAATGTTGTAAAATTGCATACACGACCACCCGCGTTTTGCGATTATTTGTATTATGTGGATCAGTTGCGGGTGATTTTGTGGTTAGTGTGGTTGAGAGGATTTAATGTTGTTGCTGGTAATAAATGCCTTTTCAACATTTTTTTCTATTTTTTAAAATTAATTTTTTGTCCCTTTTTTCATGCCACAGTCTTCATTATTTCACCAACCGATCAAACTGAATCAACCTTACCCTCTTTTGACCGATCAAATTGATAAAAAAAACCCGATATTTGATTGGTTTGAAAACATTTCAAACTCCAGAATTTTTTATTTTCTTTCTTATTGACAGTATCTCCAATAGCGGTTGTCAATACTTATTTGGCATGATAATTTTAATTGTCAATTTAGTTATGGGATTGTCAAGAGATTATCAAGATTGTCAAAATTTGGTAACTTACTCATCTAGTTAAATGTAACTTTTGTCCAAAAAACATATTCATCTCTTTTTTATTTCAAATTTCCAATTTATTTTTATCATACTATTGTAGAGACTATATTGGCAATTATTGAAATTATCAACTATTTGAGTGTATTTTTAAAAAAGATTGATAAAAATAATATGGAAGATAAATAAGATTAAAAAAAACTAATATATATATTGATATGGCAAACTTTAAAAATATTTTGGACAACTTTGGGAGATGCTTTAACGTACCAAACTCCAAAGTTAGACATGACATAGAAACCCATTTATTGGCACCGAATAACTTAATTGATAGAGCAGTATTTAATTATTACCCTGGCCACTTCGAATTAGTAGTCATCTAAGGTTTTTGCATGTATTTTAAGGTGTATATAAAATATAGATAAATTTGTATTTTTTTAAAATTTTCATTTTTTTAAAAAAAATATTATTTAGATTTTATTCAAAGTAACAAAATTTTAAAATAAGAAAGAAAGCTATGTTCTTTTTTATCTTAAAACACATGCCGAAAGGCAAAGTGACTACTAATTGAGGAATAAACCCGACATAAAAAAAACTCCAACTATTGTTGGTTATAATAGTTGGATAAATAATTAAAGTACTGATTATCTAAAATTTTACTGGACATGTAAGAGATTGTATTTCGGTGGAGTTGGTTATAATTGTTGGATATATTTTAAAAATCGTATGTAATTATTATTTTTATTTGTTATAAATAGAATGTTTTATTTTAATATGATAACCAAATGATTTGATATATTGTTATAGGCCTCATATATTGCCATAGGTCCGCATGGATTCAACAAATATATCCAATATTATTAGGATATCTAAAATTTTAGCTATTGACTATCAATTTGTGGTATCGAATCCTTTACACTATGCTCCGAGTTCAAATTAGGAGAGAAAAAAAAAGAATGGAAAAGAAACTTTTATAATTTTTCGTGCTCCCAAGTTTTGTTAGGGGAGAACAGAAAAGATTGAGAGAGAAAATTTTCAAAATTTTCTAGGCAAAAGTTTCTTCCCAAAAATGAGATGATTTGGGGAGAAGCTCTCACATCCTTTTAAATATATTTCCCTCCAAATCAATATTTTTAAAATTTTCTCTCCTTTACAAGAAATAATCTGGGAATATTTTAAAGAATTTTTTTTACTTCTCTTCTTTACCTTTCTTTTCTCTTCCGTTCTCTTCTTTCATAAAAAACCTGGAAGCACAGCGTTAGAATACAGTAATCCTGTTGTTTTTTGCTGAATTTTAAGAGCGTGTTTTTTAACGGTTTCGTACACACTCACATGTGAAACTTCATACATTTCGAAAATAGAATAATGTCATTCATTTGCAGAAAATTTTGTATAAAATATCCAGCATTCTTCAAATTCTATTTTTAAACGATCTCTCGATTATTCTGTTAAAGTCATTTTCAGTTGGATGTGCCAAATATGAGGATGAGGATATAATAGAAAAGGAAAAGCTTTTAAACACAACTAAACAATATCAAAATTTTCAAAACCCCATCACTTTCGAACTGAGATTTAGCAAGGGTTCCAATGCTGTTGGATCAAACTTTCTGGCAAATAGGTAACAAATAGGGGTTCTATCAAAGTTATATGGACAGAGCGTCCCGTTGTTCCTTATAGATTGTATAAGAACTTCTGTGATATTCTCAGCTGTAAAGGTTGCAGGGTGAGGCCCCACTTGTGACCAGTCAACATAAGTCACGGTTCGGTTTGAATTTAGGGATCCGTAGAACTTCTGAATGTAAGTTGGAAGGTAATGTTCATCTGGGTAACAAGTAGGCAAACAGTACTTTTTGAATAGAGTGTAGTACTTGGTATCTGCTACTATTCCTACTGCCAGATTACGGTTAAGCTCAAACCATTGCGAACCTTTCCTCCAATCACTAAGAAGAATTTCAGGTTTCATGTTTTCGTTGTAGCGGCCACGACCATAGCGAGAGTCCTCGTCAAAAGATTGCACAAAGCTGTGATGGGATCCACTGAGATACCTGTATACAGTTGGGAAGTTGTAAACTGGGATACAACTCTCCGATAGAAGCACGAATCGCTCATTTGAGAAATCTAGTAGCGCATTGGCTAGCAGACGTCTCTCTGCGTCAAAAAGAGATGTCGTTCCCCATTGAACTTTCTGATTCAAACATAAGAAGAAAAAAACGCTTTAGAATTAAATTACAGGCTAAGGCAACAAATTTTTAACCACTGCCAAGTGCTAACGTATAATATTATAACTAGAGAAGCACATTGTCGTACTATGAAGTAACTGAGCAGTCTTATATTGGAACAGGATGCAGTGAATCTGGAATATTGTCAAAAGCTTAATGACCTTTTAAGACTTAAGGTTTGCACCAATATACACATCAGCCCCTGTAATTCAAAACTGTACCTTTTTGTACCAAGGGTAAAAAAATACGTTTTCAGTATTTCATGGGCAAAAAGGTATGATTCTGAATATAGGGGCTGATGGGTATATTGGTGCAAACCTTCTTAAGGCTTAAAAGGTCAAAAGCCATATTGTCAAAGATATGAAACTGAAATGCTACCAAACAAATTTATGTTTTAAACTGGATCAATAGAAGAACCAACATAGTGCACGAAGATAACAAATACAAGCCAATAGCCATCCCCTACAAATCTCTATTCATTTGACCTCCCTCTTTTTAACAGGAATCAGGATATGCAAATGTGATTCATAACCTTACATCTGTCAGTGTCCCCACCCCCTCCTAAATATGCAAAAACAAGCTTATTTTGCAATTAGGGTGCAATTCCATTTGCTGAATCAAATAGGGAGAAAAAATTTAAAATTTTACAACTCTGTGAAATTATCTTTGCCAGATCTACGAAGAAAGATTAGTGCTATTGCTTTTTCAACACTCATCAGGCGTTACATCATTCAAAGTTTAAACACATAATGAATTAATGATATCCCTGGCAGTCTTTGGTCTTCCATCAATTGGTAAATATTTGATTCTTAAAATTTAGGCTACTTGTAGCAGATTGGGGATAGATTAAAATCCTAGACCCTAATATTATCATGCAACAAACCTAAAGTTCCAAGACTATTACAAAAACTTGCAATATGGTATATGTTAGACCCTGCAACTGTCGACACAGATTATCCCCCTTTCTATAATCCTCATCTAGATGTTTCTAAAAAAATATTGGTTTCGGTCTTCATGTTCAGACAAGAGAATATTGGTTAAGAAATGATGAGTGGAATCAATTAAAATTTCTAGATCATCAGCCTATAAACAGATATGAAAGAAGAATCAAGGATGAGAGATAAAAAATTACAACACCAGAACTTGCAGAGAACAAAATATCAACCAAAGATGGCCTAAGATAAGAATAGTTGGACTGAGTGATCAGCGTAACAAATAAACAAATTATTTAGCTTGAAATAACTTTTGTTATCATAAAGGGCCACTTTATGTATTAAATTTCATATAATTCTGTCAATTTTTATTTGCTAAGCTTTTGTTTTGTTACATCCACTTCTAGGTTATCTATTTAGTCTTTTACCTTTCTTCTCAAACACCACCAACAGTTCTTTTTTCTTTCCCAAGTTCATATAAAACAGGTAATACATGCACACAAATTGTACGAATACTTCAGACAAGATGCTTTAAAGTTTTAACTAGTGCAGCACAGACAACATTCAGTGAGCCGCTCTTTGTCCATCGAATACATCTTCCAAGATCTACAGTGCTGAAAAAAACTTTAAGATGTATCATTTTGAAATAGTTAGATATTTAATTTCATCATCGGCAACTTTCCACTAGATAGTGGAGTAAAACTTAACTTCCATACTTTTCCGAGAACATCCTAAATGCTCCTTGTATAAGGTGTTCATCTATTTACGTACGACTTGAACCTGAATTGTTGTTTGGGTTTGCTGATACAATTTTAAAATTTATAGTTAGTTAACATGGCATGGCCTCTACTATTGTCCACACAAAGTCTTCTGAGGCTATTCTTTTTCTGTAATTTTCTCATTTTAAGCATCCAGTGGTGAAAATCTTTAAGTATATAAGAAAGTACACGCCACATAATTTGACATAGACTCCTGATCAGAATGTCATAAGTGAAAGTAGGATATGCTGCATGTAGAACAATTCAGCTAACGAACTAGTACACAGGGTCTCAACTCTAATAACACAAGTCCAAACAACTTTTAGTTGCATTCTGATATGGATGAAAATGATCATTCAGTTCTATTGAGAGAGTGGATTGGGAGTTAGTCCTAGCTCGGTCAAGTAAAACCTTATCACTACAATCAAAACTAAGTTTAAACTGTTGCATCGTTCCATCTATTAGACAATGAGCTTCAAGGAATATACTAAAACACAATAACCTGCATCTTAGCTGACATAAATCATTAAATATTTCAGCAAGACATAAAATTACAAGTGAACACACCTGGCTAGGTATCTGCCGCTTGTAAAAAGCAGAAGTATTGGCTACATCAAGCTCGAAACCAGGGAGTGCATGCACATAAATGGAGAACATCGTTTTACTCTGTCCATTAAAGAATCTTTCCCACAACGGCAAAAATGGCAAAGGTCCCCTTGTCAAGAACATAAAAGCCACCTTTGGCTTTCTAAGATACGGATACTCAGCTTTAAGTGGCCTCAATGAAGCTCTCCAAAACAACTCCTTATCAGTCATTAAATGTGACAAATTCTTCGGAGCCAAAAAACTTTCCATACTCAAACAATCCTCTTTCTCACACTTAGGTATAACAGGACAAGGAATAGCAATTACATTATTACGATCAGGCTCGGGTGTTACAGCTTGATTACCACTAAACTGTTCAGCCTGTAACTGAAAGTACCGATCAACGTGAGAGCTCGAAGTTATCCCCACAACCACACCAACAACAAAAGTTATCAAAATCAGTATCAATTTAATGAGTCCAATCGAAGAATCCTTTACGGAACCTGGCACGGATTTATAATTCACGTCATGTAAAGAACCTCTACTCCTCATTTCTCTTTTCCCTCGCTTAAGATAACACGATCAAAATCTATAAAATGTCGAAATTAAATGCGCAAGCAACAATAACAGCTTCACTACATGTCTACAATCAAATTGAAGCTATCGACAACAATCCAAGCAAGCCAATACAGAATCATCAGATATCAATTAAAAACAGAAATTAACCTATAGTTGATTTTGAATATATATAATATCAAAGTTTTCAGTTGTAAATAGTAATATATATTATAAACAAACCGAGATATGATATTATGATCTGTATTTTAGAGCTAAACTGATGTAGATCACACTAATATTATATACAAGTTTTATAGAGTTCTTATCTGTGTGTATATGAGGAGTGTGATCCGAGGAAGGCGAGAAGTTTAATAGGATTTTAGAGAGAGATGCTGAGAGTGTTTGTGTACATAGATTTGAGAGAGAGAGACGGAGAGGGTGGGGGGATGTATATAGCAGAGAGAGAGAGAGAGAGAGAGAGAGAGAGATTGAATTTGCAAGTGCAGTACAGGCAGAATCTATGAGATTTACAAATTACAACTAAATAGAATTTGTCATAAAATGCTTTCGATTGGGAAAGTGTAGTATTAAGACCAACGAACAACCGGCACGGAGTTCAAACAGAATAAGGCTCCGTTTGGGTTTCTCCCAAATAATTCAAGGATCCTTATAAGTGGTAATTTCCGTCCCTAATAATATTTTGCAACTATTTTAAATATATTTTGTGTCAAAAAAATAAATATACATAAAATATAATTTTTTATTTTTATTTATAAAAATTTATAAAAATCGTTGTAGATGTTGTAGATCTGTCAAGTGCCTTGATAGCTAATGACAAGAAAATAAATGAAGATGAAACTGAATCTCAGACTTGAGTTATGCAACCTGTTGAGCAGAAGAACACGAAACCTAAAAAACAAGTCATTCTTGAGTTGAAAAAGGATGAGTATTACACTTTTAACTAGCATAATAACCCGTGCGAGGCATGGGTTGTTTTCTAGAGTTTTTTTATGCATGCAATTATAATGTTTTTAGTTAAATTCTTATTTGTAAATGTTGTATAATGTCTAACGTATTTATCTGTGTATCATTTTCATAAAAGACATTACTAAATTACACAACGTTTCCAATATAGCTCATTAAGAAATATATATATATATATATATATATTCGTGTCTGTGTTGTATAATTGTATTTAATAAATTAATATAAATAGGGTAGTCAGTGTACGTTTGAAATAAAACAAATAAACTTAATATGTAGAATGTCGTTGGTATGTTTACAAAGAAAAAGTTAAAAACTAACATATATGTTGAATACAGGGTTGAACAAAAATTTTGAGTTTTATTTAAATAAACTATATAACTGGTCTATATTATTACTGAGTTCTCTACTAACTTACAATTAACTTACTCAATTTAAAAAGATAAAAAATGAATAACTGAATTCAGAATTACTTGCAATCATAATATAAAGTAATATAAAATTTACACTACTGTTAATATAAAAATTGATTTTAATGAAAAATGTTAGTTTTTGAAATTTAACGTATGTATATTTGGAAAAATGTTAGTTTTTTTACACTGCTCTTAACAAAATAAGATTAAGTTATATGTGTCTACGTTAGCATGTGAATTATCGTATGTTACATTTCTTAGGAAATTACGATGGTTTCAATTATTTATATGCTAAATATCTGATTTATGTACATGTATAATCATTATTAATATCCAGTGAGGCAATTGATTACTTAAATAACATGTATTTATAATTATTCAAAAATTAAAATTATGTAATAAATAAATTGCAATAATTTATATATGATATTCACATTATCACTGACAAACAATCCATATCTGTTTTTTCAGCGACCGAGTATCAATCATGTAACATAAAAATAAATTATATTGTAAGACTTATTATTGATGTTCATGATTTTTTTTTCAAGAATTTGAAGGAAAAATTGTAATTATATTGTTATTTAAACTATTTTAAGTTTCTTTCATTACAACTCTAATATTTCTTCATATAATAATTTGATAATATTGTATACTATTCTCCTAAAATTAAATATTATTCAATTCGATAAAGTTTTATAAATATTAGTTGAACTGGTTAATTCCTTCAAATTATTGAACAATATATTTTTTTTAAATAGTATAAAATGTATTGAATCAAATGCTAAAATATAGTATAGATATAAATTTTATTTGAATAATTCAAAATATTAAAATAATTCAAAATATTTGTACAATATTATCTTGATCAATAAATATTGTTTATCTAAAAGAATTCTTTTTAAAATGCTAGTTTTTTTTAAGTGAAAAATAAAAATAAATCAATTTAATATATCATCGTAGTTTTAACAAATCTCGTGAGATCTCATATCAAAATTCAAATATTTTTAAAATCGGGACAAATCCCAAAACACTATTGCGCTACCAGTGAATTTAGTAATTTTAATACAAATAATCAATTGAGTTAATCCTATAAATACCTCAAACACATCAATTTATATTAATATAAGATATCAAAAAAATTTACATTATTGGTAAAATATTCTCGTCGAACTTGTAATTTAAATTTACTAAACGTAGAATGTGACAATATTTTTCGGCTAGTCATGTAGTCAAATTTCGAGTATTTTTTGAATAATGGTCCAAATTCTGATTTCAAATTCAAAATAAACTAAAATTTATTGACTCATTATAATTCGAACTTATATAAATATTTAATACCAATCTAGATTATTTATATATAGGCGATTCTATTTTCAATATTTTCTTTAAAATTATATATGTACATTTTAATTACTTTTTATAATAAAAAATATGTTAAAAATATATGAGATATATTTTCAAACTAAAAAATAATAATAAATAAGATAATAATCCATTTATGTACCATGCCTAACTTTATATCTGGAATTTAGTTCTTTAAAATTAATTGTACAAATATTCAAGTAACTATCATTTTTTTTCCAGAATTCAAGTAGCTATCTTTAAAGTTAAATAAAATATTCCTTTAGCACACTTACATATTATGTGTATGATAAAAAGCACATGTGACAAGAACGAATCATACCTTTCAAGAGCTTGACTTTCACGAACTCAACGGAGATCCTAGCTATCACGCTTTGTGTCTACCTCTCGAAAAAACACCTTTATGGTATCCACACGAGCACATCCAAGAACGTCTCACGAACTTGACTACGGAATGGATGTACTAGCCTCCTTGACGATCCGGATTGCCTCTGCCTCTCTTTGCTGCTAGGGTTTTTTTTTCAAAACTTCTTAGCCTCTTTAACCTATCATTATCTATTTATAATGGCTGATTAAAAGGCCCATAACAGCAAAGTCGAACCCTAGTAGGTATAAGATTAAATAATAAAAATGAATTTCTATTATTTAATTAATAACTAAGTCATACTTAATTATTATGGGAAAAACATTCCCTTTAATTCAAATTTATATTATCTCAATTAAGTCTTACTTAATTATAACAAAATTCAAATAATCATCAATTAATTTAAATCCATAATTTAAATTAACTATTCCATTAAGTGCTCTATTTGTGCGACCCTATAGGCTATTATTTAATTGGAAATAATTTTATTCTCTAATAAAATTATAAAAATGAGCGGTAGCTAGTAATACATCATTGTTACCCAATTAAATAATAATTAAATCGTGATTAGATAAAACCTTTTGTGATTAATATTTTTTGTGTAATATAATCCCTTTAACCATACATATTATAGATTAAACTCGATGCATGTATTTAGTCATCCTCTTCAACATTTAATCCAAGTTTACTTGATCCATGAGTAGAATATCAAGACAAATCATTATTTAAGCATGGCCATGCTTTTTATAATCTCACTCAATCAAGAGGCCAATAATATCTCTCCTAATTATAGGAGGGTTAAATTCTTTATCTATCATTCATATTTCTCATACGACTCATGATATACCCGATGTCCACTTTTATCATCACCCGATCAAAAGTAACTTTTAATGTAGTCAAAGTATATTAATCCTCGTATAAAAATATAATGATTTCAAGTCAAAGGATCGTTACACCATTATCACTGTGAGTCTTTCTTATGACTTTATTAAACATGAAGAATCTCACTGTGGGTCTGTCCAGTACCATGTACTCTCACATGTACCTATGTATTGACTTTAGTATCCCCATACTTATAACCAATGAGATGTGGTTATCTTGTCAAACAACATACTAGTCTATCTATGTATTATTATTGTCCTATATAATAATACTCAATTAGGGACCTTCAAGAATATGATCTATTATATAATCTCAAGTTTAAGTCATGTACTTAAACTATACAATGTGTATCATGATTCTAAGGACATTTATTATGCTAACAAAATATCGCAGTAATTAAGGTCATAATAAATACATTTATTGAATGATCAACTGACATAAAGATTTAAAAGAATAATGTATTGCCTCTAGGGCACCTACACTAACATGAACTTGTCCACTTTGTCACATAATGTAGGAAGCCAAAGAATGTGAAGAAGGATAAGGCTTATTTGGAGTTTGAAACTAAGTATGAAGGACTTCTAATAAAACAACAGGGAGAAGCTTATATTATTGAAGGTACAAGTTGGGATAACACAGATGATAAAGATGATGTTAAAAAATATGGAAACTATGCTCTCGTGGACTTGGAGCAAGGAGAGTCATCTGCATCTAAATTTGAGATACCTATTCTAACCACCATTGATTTGAATGCTACACAATATAAGGAAACTGTTGAAAAGATGAGTGTAGAGATATTTCACATTCACATAAGCATGTTGGCAGCTACTGAGGAAGTACGTAGATTGTGAAAAGTGAATGTGAAACTTGAGATTGAAAAATAAGAACTAAAGCTGCAGTTTGTTAGTCTAGAAGTAGTTAGACAAGAAAATGAATACCTTAAGAATAAGCTGAAGTGTGCAGAGAAAGTAGAAGTTGTGTTAAGAGACAAAGTTGAGAAAAATGATCTTAAGCTCAAATCATTCAAAAATGCATCTCAATTGGCTGGTCAATACCATGAGAAGAACAAGACTTGTGCTAACATAGCTATTGGCTTGGACTATGAGGACGGTGCATCTCACAAGAAAAATGATGTTAACAAGGGAAAAGAGAGAGTGAACAAAGAAGTTCCTGAGGTGCTCAGAAATGTGAATGCACCCTTGTTTAAAGCTTGTGAGGTGAACTTCAGTGAAGTGGAGCTTATCATCAAGCAAGAAATTGCAGATGAATATGAAGAAAAGAAGAATATAAAATCCACTCTCAACACTGAATGTGAGAAGGAGCCAGAAGTTAGTCCAATTGCTAAGACACCATCAAATAAGATCAAGAATCAAAGCACTGTAAAGGAAAATAAGAAAAAAAATGGGAA
The DNA here is from genome assembly GCF_009905375.1 of Apium graveolens. NCBI lineage: Eukaryota > Viridiplantae > Streptophyta > Magnoliopsida > Apiales > Apiaceae > Apium > Apium graveolens. The sequence goes on from NC_133653.1 coordinate 197,556,975, forward strand.
GATAAGTGTCAACAAAAGCAACAATTATGCCTATGTTGCAGACGCTCCTGGAAATCCGTGTCAAAGATGCTCCCAGAAAGCAATGTCAAAGATGTGGCTCAACAAATCATCTAACTCACCTTTATAAAAAGGTTGTTAGTGAGCCAAAGTATGGAGCTTAAATATAATGACAAATAAATGATCCCTACTCTTTCTCTGACAAGTTTGATTGCATTTCATGCAATATGAAAGTTATGACCAGCTGTCAAAAGTTGAGAAAGGATCTAAAAGAAGTCAACTTTAGATTTGTGATCAAAGAAGAAAATGTTAATCAAACTAAGAATGTTTTTTTTCTTTGTATGTTCAAGTTCTACTTATGTTTACTCTGTCAAGAAAAAGAAAGTGTCCAACACTGCTTGGGTAGCTAAACACACTTAAACCCCGTTGTGTGCAGGACAAGAAGAATAAAGTTACGTGGATCATTGATAGTGGATACTCCAGACACATGACAGGTGATAAAGCCCTGCTATCACGATTTGAGGAGATGACTGGCCCTTTGGAGACAAGAGCAAGGCATTCACAATGATATATGGCAGTTTGATTCATGAAAATATTGTCATTGAAGATGTAGCACTGGTTGCAGGTCTTGAAGTAAATCTTCTAAGTGTCAGACAATTTACAGACAAAGGTTTCAAGGTTATTTTTGACAAAGAAGATTGCTCAATCACAAGCAAAAAAACCGGTGAAGTTGCTATGAAAGGAGTAAGAAATGGAAGCCTGTTTGTTCCAGACATTAACTCAACAAATAAGGACATGACATGTTACTTCTATACCAAGGCATCTAGCGAACAAAGCAAACCCTGGCATAAGAAGCTCTCTCACTTAAACTACAAAGCAATTAATACTCTGGTGAAAAGACAATTGGTGAGAGATATGTCAGCTTTGGAATTTGCTCAAAACGAAGTTTGTGAAGCTTGTAAAAAAGCAAAATGAAGAGGTCTAGTCACAAAAGCAAAGTCGTGAATTCCATTAATGCTCCACTCTAGCTTATCCATATGGATTTGTTTGGCGCTGTAAATGTCATATCCATATCTAGAAAGAAATATATATTGGTGATGGTGGATGACTACTCAAGGTACACTTGGGTGGAATTTATGCATTTAAAAGATGAAACTCCACACATTATCATTGATCACATAAAGAAAATTGAGAAGCAGGCTAAAAATTAAAATTATGTCAAAAGACTGAGGAGAGACAATGGTACAAAATTCAGAAATGCAATACAAAGTGAATTCTGTAAAGATAAAGGCATTATTCAAGAGTTCTCTGATGCTAGAACACCTCAATAAAATGGTGTGGTTGAAAGGAAAAATAGAATCTGGTTGAAGCTGCAAGGACAATGTTGTAGGATGCCAAGCTGCCAACCAGTTTTTGGTAAGAAACTGTTAGCACAATATGTTACACTCGGAACAAATATTTATTAAATAAAAACATTGGAAGTCACCCTAAACAAAAAGAAAGCCTACTATTAAGCATCTTCATGTGTTTGGAAGCAAGTGCTTTGTGTTAAAAGACAACTCTGAGTATGTTGGAAAATTTGACTGCAAAGTATTTGAAGCTATCTTTCTTGGATATTCATTGGAAAGGACTGCCTACAGAGTTTATGTGCTAGAGCAGAAGAAATAATGGAAAGCACAGATGTGACATCTGATAATGACAAGTATCCAGGCTTGGAATGCCTTGATAAAAATGAAGTTGAAACTTTAGAATTTGATAATCTCAACCTTGACAGTGATTATGAAGATGAAGTTAAAGATAATGCAGACAATAGAGTGAAAGAAGAGACAAGTGAACCAGTGAATTTTGACAATGAGAATTCATCTCAAGAAAGAAGCTCACCTGAATTTGATGGCACAAACTCAGTGGGAGAAAGAGATAAATAGTTCTGCAAGTCATGCCAACAATAAAGAAAATAAGGATAATTCCAGTCACTAAAATCATCACACCAGAAAATGGGATAGAAGTCACAAAAGAGACATCATAAATTATTATCATAACACTGTAGTGAGGACTAAAAGTGTCGTTGCAAATGAATGCTTGCATTCATAGTTTATATCTCAAATTGAGCCTATGAAAACTGAAGAAGCTCTTCTTCACCCTGATTGGATAACTGATATATAAGAAGAGCTAAACCAATTTGAAAGAAATAAATTTTAGGAATAAGTTCTTGCACCAAGAAACAGAATCATCATTGGAACAAAATGGGCGTACATCAACAAAATGGATGAAAATGGTATTGTGACAAGAAACAAAGTAAGATTGGTTGACAGGGGCTACTTGTTGTGCAAAATATGCATGTATAATAACAAGACTAAGTCACATTAACAACCCTGAGATTTAGTTGTTTGATAATCAATTTTGTATTTTGTATTGTATTACTTGAGTCTATAAAAAGGTTAGAAGATTAGACCGGAGTATTTTTCTATAAACAGGTTCAAGCTAAGGAATAAACTCTGGAAGAAGATCAAGCCATGATCATGCCTCAGTGAAAAGTGAAGAAGCTTGGAGTTGAATAAAACTATTTTATGAAAAATGTTCTAAGTTAAGATATCGCAAGTTACAGATCAAGCAATGTCGAGAAGTCATTCGAGGAGTCCAGAATGACTTGTCGAGAAGTCCAAAATGGCTTATAGAGAAGTCTCGGAGATATCGACAAGTCAAATAAAGATGTGAAGATTAAAGATATCGACAAGTCATTTCTGCATGTAGAGAACTCAGAGATATCGACAAGTCAAAATGAAGATATGAGGAATTGGAGATATCGACAAGTCAAATTCTCATTAGAGATCTCAAAGATATCGATAAGTTAAAATATATATAGAGATATCACAGATATCGACAAGTCAAAATGTATATAGAGATCTCACAGATATCGACAAGTCAATTCTACATGTAGAGATATCAGACATATCGACAAGTCATTTCCCATGTAAAGATCAAGAGACCTCGACATGTCAAATATACCTATAGAGAACTCAGAGATCTCGATAAGTCATTATACTTATCGAGATGTCACTTCTCTATAGAACAAACTGGAGATCTCGATATGCCTCTCATATACAGAATGCAAACAAGTTCAAGATTCAAGTTTATCAGTCAACAAATGATCTATCAACTAGATTGAAAAGTCTACAAAGTAGCTGGGAGAATACAAGATCAAGGGCCAAGATTAACTACACAAAGGATGATCACAAACCTGCGAGATTCTGTACAGATTTGCTAAGCTAGAAATAGAAATAGAAAAAAGGTTGCTTTAGAAAAGAGTTTAGTACATTTTAGTGCAAGTCATGTAAACCCGTGCTGCTAGTGTATAAAGAATGCACTGGTCTTTAGTTTAGAAGTAACGAACAGATTCACATTTTCTTGTATTCTCTCAAGGAAGAAGCCGAGTTCCTATATTTTTAAGAACACGGAATTTGTAACAAGACAAACTTAATTAATAAAAATTAAGTGAGTTTTGAAATATTGTGCTTGTTGTTTATTTCAGAAACATAATATCTCTGCAAATTATAAACTGAGTTGTTCACCTAATATCCAAACTGTTTAAAAAGGCTAAAAATCTAAAGAAACACATTCACCCCCTGTGTTGTACTCAATGTCTAACGCCACTCACAAGAAGAATGAATTGATTATGATGAAACTTTTGCTCTAGTTGCAAGAATTGAAGCAATAAGAATTTTCCTTGCATTTGCTGCACATTCCAAGTTCAAGGTGTATCAAATGGATGTGAAAAGTGCATTAATTAATGGTGAACTAGAAGAAGAAATCTATGTGCAATAGCCTCTTGGCTTTGAAGATCCAGAATCTCCAGACTCTGTTTACAAACTTTTGAAGGATTTTTATGGATTGAAGCAAACATCAAGAGCATGGTATGAAACCTTATAAGAATTTCTATTCAAACATGGATTCACTAGAGGCACAATTGACAAAACTCTATTCTACAAGCAATATGGTAATGACACTATCCTAGTTCAAATATATGTGGATGATATCATCTTTAGTTCTACTAGTGAAAAGGTGTGTTAAAGATTTTCAAGTCTCATGCAAAGTGAATATGAGATGAGCATGATAGGAGAACTGAGTTACTTTCTTGGCCTTCAAGTTATCAAAAGAAGTGATGGAATTTTCATCAGTTATACTAAGTATGTCAAAGATCTTCTAAAGAAATTTGGAATGGTGGATTGTTCACCTCCATCTACCCCTATGTCTAAAGCTACCAAATTGGATGAAGATAAGAAAGGAAAAAGTGTAGACATCTCAAGCTATAGGGGAATGATTGGATCTTTACTTTACTTGACTGCAAGTAGACCAGACATCATTTTTGTTATATGTCTGTGTGCTAGATTTCAAGCAAATCCTAAAAAATCGCACTTAATGGTTGTCAAGAGGATTTTCAGATATTTGAAGGGAACACCAAACTTTGGATTATGGTATCCTAAGGGAACTGGTTTCGAAGCTCTTGGATATATAGATGCAGATTTTGCTGGATGCAGGGTAGATAGAAAAAGCACAAGTGGAAGTTTTCAATTCCTTGGTCAAATACTTGTATCATGGTATTGAAAAAAAAACAATATGTATTAACTTCCACAACTGAAACAGAATATATAGCTGCTGGAAGTTGTCATGCTTAAGTGTTTTGGATTAGGAATCAACTAATGGATTATGGCCTAGTGTTACAAAAGATTCCAATCATGTATGACAATACTAGTGCAATATCTATTGTTGCTAATCCAGTTAATCATTCTAGAACTAAGCACATTGATGTAAGGTACCGTTTTATTAAAGAACATGCTACTAATTGTAGTATTGAGCTTGTTTATGTTCCAACAGAAAAACAGTTAGCTGTCATTTTCACTAAATCTTTGGATGAAGCAACCTTCACTGCACTTGCAAGTGAAATTGATATGTTGAATTCTTCATCTGAAAGGAAAGAACTCAGCTAACATATTGTAGTTGATTACTTCTTGATAAATCAAATAAATTTGATTTAATTAGGAATTAACTGGAATATGATCTATAAATATTTCAGAATTCTCTATATATTTATTCTTCAAAAATAAATCTAACATGGAATTTTTCCAATTCTCAGAAAAATTGTCCAACTGTTAGTTGACATTGTTAATATGTGAAATTAATATAAGACAGATTTAAGAAAGATCAAAAGTATGTAGAGAACTGAGTTCTCGATAAGTCTAAATGACTTGTCGATAAGTCATTCTATGACTTCTCGATAGAGTTCTCGATAAGTTTTTTTTATGACTTCTTGAATAAGCTTCTCGATAAGCCTTTTTATGACTTCTCGACAAGTATTGTAGAGATCTTGACATACTTATCAATATGGAGTTCTCTACATTTCAAATTTTAGACTTCCCGATAACTCAAAACTGAAACAATTTAATTCAATAAATTAATTCAGTAAAATACTTTTGATATAAAATCAATTTTAATTTTATGTTGATTTCTTTAATTTAAATTAGAACAATTTAGTCCAAAAGAATAAACTGGTATTTGTACAACATCTCGATAAGTCGCTATATAGTTCTCGATAAGAGTCAGGAAAGTGACATCTCGACATGAGATCTCTATAAGTCATGTGACTTCTCTACAAGTGATTTTCAACCGTTCATTCTTCTCTTTTCGATAAGTCACATCTCTACCCTATAAATACCCATACATCTCAAAATAATCCCTCTTTACGCTTTCGAGATCTCAATTGACCTAGTTTCTATAATTTTTCACCATTCTCAAACTTTTTAAGCTTTATTTCTCTCAAAACACTTACCCACTCAAATTTAACACTCTTTCTAAATGGCATACAACACAAACACTTCCAGAGCAACCATCCCCAAGGATGGAACCAACTTTCTTGCCTTTGTTGATCCAACTCAGGCACCAAACAATTTTAAGTGTTTTATGAAGTTTATTGCTGATTCATATCTCTCAGGAGACTTAACCGCCAACCCAAAGATACTTGGATATTCTAAATGATTTCTCGAACACTGCAGTTATTAACACCAACATCCATGACAATCAAAAGTTTCCCTGGTGGTTAACTGGACCATAAGGGGTGTGGCTGTTGAGTTCAACCGAAATGACATCAATAAAGCTATGGGCATTCCTACAGACAATTTGGTTGAAACTCCTACAACTCAGGAATTGGCTGAATTCATGGACTTCATAAACTACAATGAAAAGATTGACCTGGCCAGGCTAAATAAAAATAACCTGAGGCGGTCATTTGTTTTTTACTCCATCATCAGGGCATTTACATTCAGAAAAACTGGCTATGACAACATCTCAAGTATAGCCCAACTGGTGTACTCTATGGCCTATAACAAGCATCTAGATGTTGGAAGCTTGATACTGGAAGAGCTAAGAGCGCATGACTCACTATGCCTTTGGTAAGTAGGGGTAAGAAAATTTTCTTCCATAAGTTCATTATGTCAACTTTAAATTATAAAGTAACTGACATACACTTATTAGAAGGTATAGATGCAAATTAAATAGGCATTTATAAACAAATGTCCATAATTCTATTTGGATCACTTAATACAAAGAACCAGGTAAAGGTTGGTCTAAATGTCACTAACTTCATGTTGAAGAAATTTAGAACTTACCCTTACCCAATGCCTGACATGAGAAGTATTGCAATCTTTAGTTCAACTATGGCTCTTGGTCCTGCAGTAGCACAAATGCAGGCACACCCATAAGAGCATACCATAGTTGTACCCATCTCGTACCATTCCTTAGCTAGTAGTAATCCAACTGCTTCATTCTCTCCAAAGGATGAAGTTATTAAAAATAAGAGGAAGCAAACCAACTTAGTGGTAGTTAGTGAAACTGGCGAGGAACCAAGTGAAACGATGTCACCCTTGGTCAAAAAGCCAAGGAAGCAAAGGAAAATAGATTTGATCACTCAAATGACCACCTCTGATTCTTTGGTCAAAAAGATTCAGTTGTACAAATAGGGAGTAAACAAATTCTGGTGACATCCTCTCAACAAGATGTCACTATGGAATCAAGCACCATTTCAAGTGCCACATATAGAGAGTCTGCACACCCTCTTGAGCCCTCTCAAGAGGGTCAAAGAAGCAATTTAGATGGCATACACATGAGTGAGAGCACATCACTTGAAAATCCATCTTCCATTTAGGGGGAGTTTCCAAAACTCAATACTGATCTACAAAATTTTATTTCTCAAATTTCTTCTTCTTATAATGAAGAGCTTGAATCCACTTCTCAAGCTCTGCCAAGATCAAATGACACAGTTCCTGAAGCTGTGATCACCACTCAAAAACAATCTTTAGATGGTGAGAGGCTACATGCTGAGGTAGACCTTAATCACACCATCACAAACACAGGGGTTTCATCATTTTTTACTGAAAACCCTGTGTCTAGAGTTTCCAATGCACCTTCATGTACACAATAGTCTTTACAGACTGCTAGGTTTGAGGGTAGTACTCTTGAGGGGGAGTTACTCAAATCCTCTCCAATTCAATTTAAGGTTTCTCATACAGAAACAACTCCCCTCAAAATCCTAGTTGAAATTGCATTGACAACTGAAGCTAGAAGTTCAATTGCCAATAATCCAGCTATTGGGGAGGCAAGTACAATAGTACATTCAAGTGCCAGTTCTTTGCAAGAAGAACAAGGGTTTGAGGTCATGGTACATGACAGTAATCTGGTCAACTCCCCTCCAATTCCAATGGAGGTCTACTTACCAAGTGAACAACACACTGTCATAACCACGGCTTCTACTATGAGTCTAACTGTGATAACAGTCACATATACCACCTCATAAACCATTCCATCTACCTCAACCTCAACCCAAATAGACACACACCAACCCTCCACATCTGCATAATCCTCTCACCTTATCTCTCAATGAGCTTCAAGATACACAGGCTCAACCCCAAACTGTAGATGCAATGCTTATAGATCAAATAGACGGGTTTGCCAACATTGCTCAACAACTCCTCACTTCTGATATGTCAAACCAGGACTATCAAGCAATCCTTCTCACCTACAGGGAGGAAGTTGAAAAACAATAAGACAAAATCATAGATGAAGTTGAGAGAGATATGAATGTAGATGCTTAGCTATCCAAATCTTTCGCAATTGACATGGAGGAAGCTCTTTCTAGATTCAGGGAAGACTATCTCACCATTCCTTGGCAGCAATACAAGAGAGCTAACTCTTCAAGAGGTCTATGATGTTGTCACATAGATTCACAAAGCACAACTCAAGGCATTTAACTTCATTGGTAAAGCATTAGAGAAGACACTGGAAAGACATCAAGAACAAGTCAAACACATGGTGACTGCTAAAATAGATGAGCTTCTTCCCAGTCAAAGGGAGATCAAGACACCAAGGTCAAGAAGCTAATGGAGTCTTTTGTGGCTCTTCATACAGTTATCCAGGGCTAGATCTCTCAAAATAATGACACCAAGGTCAAACTGGATCAACTACATAAGGCCGCATATGAGCCCTCAGCTTTGGTGATGGAGGAAATCAAAAGTGTGGTGTAGGATATATTTGATTTATCCATCTCTACCACATATACGCCTAGTCTTTCCACACTTGCCCCACATCAAGTTCAAGAACTTCAAAGTCAAATAACTGAACTTAAGGCTTTAAATGAATTTCTCACATCCCAAGTCTCTCAACTCACCTCCTTGGTTCAAAGTCAACAATAGGATATCAAGTCCCTAACTCTCAGAAGTATTTTTAGATACAGATAAATATGTCTCTAGGAGCTATTATGGGTGCTTTGAAGGTCCCTCTACAAGAAACTCCATAAATGGTAAGGGTCCTGATCTCTCACAATATCACCTTGCCTGCTATCAAGCCTAAGAGGGAGATGATGGAGCCCAAGCTAAAATCAAGCCAAAGTGAAGATGATATTGGGATTGAAAGACTCAAGATTACAGCTGAAGGCCCTTGTCTTGACAAGAAGTTTGTTGAGTTTCTTGAAGGCCAGAGAGTCTCCCTCAACTTAAATCACTTCACCTACAAGAAGGCTGTGAACAATAACATCAATTTCCTGAGAGTGGTGTTGGTGACAAGACACAAATTCAAATAGAAAAGATTTGTTGTGAATGTAAATGATTCTGGTCTTGATAGGTGCATGTAGGCCTCTCTTTCATTTCTAAAATCAAGAAGAGCCTCAGAACTAGACATCTTCATCAACAAAGTAAAAGTGACGAGTCCAGAGAAGACTCTTTTGCTTCATGAACTAAAGAATGGTCAAATAGAAGCTTTCCATGAGGCCTACGTACAATCAAGAAAATGAGTGGCCTATATTTTCCCCAACACCAGAAGATGCAAACACTTCCAGCTACCAAAGCACAGTGTCATGGGCAACGAGAAATTGATGATGAACATAGATAGAGACTGAGTTGAAGACTAAAAAGAACAAAACTCATGCGAATGTGAATATGATTATTTTTTTTGACAAATAATTGAAGAATTTAGATAGCATGCTACCAAGAACTCAAATCAATGAAAGAGATGATGACTTGGATTATGATGAGCAAAAAAAAGATGAGCATAAATCTTTTGGCTCAAATCCAAGTCAGCCAAACAGAGGTGGTGGGAGTCATAAGGATGCTAAAGATGCCAAGAATGATCAAAAGAAGGGAAACAATGAAGTAAGAAGAAGAGGAAAGGTGGAGAATATGGAAAAGACTCCAAAAAAACAGTAGTAACCCAAATATCCAAAACTTTGCCAACCTAAACTCAAACACCTAACCAAACACAAATTTATAACATCCAAGCCTCAAAGTCTAAGTACCTATACAAACCTACTGTCAACTCTCTACTCAAAATTCCTATCACAGCAAACCAAACCTTCTTAAAGAATCTCTTCAAACCTCCTACATTCAAACCTCCCACTAAAACTCATTTCAAGTCTACTGGGAGAAAACCAGAGCAACTTCAGTTGAAGCTTGTGCACTTTGTGTGGGGTTTCGGGGTATAAAAGCACAGCGGAACCAATAAATAAAACCGTAAAAACAGAATAAAACTGAAACCCACAGCATGATCCATGCGAAAAATAATATTTAATTCGTGGATGCGATGTTTACCTTAAAAATATTTACGATTATGGTTGTCAAAAGGAGATTCTGGATTTAACCGAACACCACGTATGCCGCCGTAACGATCTACACCGTAGAGGTTTCCACACGAAAGTCGGCACAGAGGAGGCGTGTACTAGCACCAAGAACGGATCTGGTTCCCCCTCTCTCTCACCTTTGGCTGCTAGGATTTTTTATTTTTATCTAATAAAAACGTAACCCTAATTTTAGCCTTAAGGAAGTTCATATAGAGAGGCCAAAAACAGTCCTAACCCTAATCCAAGTTAGAGTTTATTAAAATCTGAAATTCTATTTATTTAATAATTAAGTTTAACTCAATTATCAAATAACAACTCAATTTTGAATTTATTAATATGCAAATTCGAAATTCATTTATCCTATTAATTAAGTCCAACTTAATCAAAAATAAATAACGAATTTCCTATTTAATTCAAATTCAAATCCGAATTTAAATTAAATATTCCTCCAAGCTTTCTTTGTGCGACCCTATAGGTTATTATTACGTTGGAAATAATTTAAATATCTCATATTTAAATTATAAACAAGGAGTAACATCTAGTAATACATCATTGCTATCCAAGTAATAATAATTAAATCAGTGATCGATTAAACCTTTCGTGAACAATGTACAATGCAATATAATCCCTTTAACCAAATATTATAGATCAAACTCGAGGCATGTTATGTGTCATCATTTTCATGTTTTAATCCAGGTTTTCTTGATCAATGAGTAGACTATCATTTCAAATCAACATATGAGCACGGCGATACACATTTCTTAGTCTAGCTTATACAAGAGGCCGGTAATATCTCTCCACAATTAGGAGGGTTAAATCATTTTTAGATCATTCATATTTCTCATACGATTCCTAATATACCCAAGTCCACTTTTATTATTACCCAGTTAAAGACGACTTTTGATGTAATCAAAGTATATTAATCATCGTATAAAAATATAATGATTTCAATTCGAAGGATCATTACATAATTATCACTGTGAGAATTACTTATAACACACCAGACATGTAGAATCTCACATTAGGTCTATCCACCACCATGTATATTTACATTTGCATATGTTTTTGACTTTAGTATTACTATATCTATGATCAATGAGATATGATCATCAATCAACAAACATACTAGTCTTAATTTAACAACCGTTATTTAGTTATTCATAATTGAGTTGTATTTAAATATTTGATTGCAAATAATTAAAAAATTGCATGAATATGTGTCAAGTAAATGTTTATGTGACCAAGTGTAGCAAAATATTATAAATCGATAAGCGAAATATTTTATCTGGAATTTTGTGTGTGATTTTCAAGATATTATTAATTGATAAAAAATTACTTTCAAAAATATATTTTCTTTAAAATTATAAGAGTGATCTCATTAAATTTCTAAAATTCCAAGCTATTTTATGGTATAATTCTTGTAATTTATGGAATTATATTTTTATTTATAAAAGTTATTCTTTTAAATGATATTTGAAAATGTGTATAATAATTTGTTGATTACTAAATTTCCCATGAATGCAATTGATCATCCAAAAGGAGCAAAGGGTACTAAGGTCTTTTCTAACCCCACTACCACCTTTTGTACTAGCCAATTTACTAGAGTAGCATAACATGCAAAACTTGGTTATTTTAGAGGAATGGTAACTTGGTATCTACTCACTCCACTATCTAATCAACACATAAACTTGTCAAGAGGAATCATTTTAAGAGATCAAACACTCAACCAAACCACTTTCTTTCTCTCTCTTCTCTCTCTTCTTCCTCTCTCTCGGCCGAACCAAAAAAACACACACACACACACACACACTTAAATTTCATTCAATCTTTCAAGATCTTACTGTAATCTAACCCTCCAACCTTTTTCCAAGTTATATTTGTATGTTTTGTGTAGAAATTTAAGTGATTATGTGTTGCATGCCTAGTATACTTAACAACTCAAGTGGAAGGCCTTGATTCCATTGAATTTAAGGTCCAAATCATGAGATACATTATTTTGGAGAAGGTAATGGTTGGTGAAGTGTTATACTCCCACCATTTCCCTCCTCACCATTCGGCAATGGCTTTAAAAAGGAGCCGAATGGAACCAATTTTAGTCATCTTCTTTGCTTTAGTGTAAAAACCATGTTTCCAAACATATATCTTGATTTAAGTTCATGCATGTCAATGATCTCTAAATTTTCAAGTCTTGAATGTTAGCATAAACTCTTGCATGCCACGTTTTGCTTAATATATGATGATATAAATGCTTGCATGTTAGTTTTAGGATGTGAACTAAAGGTATTAGTAGAGTACTTTCAAGTTTAAATGATTTCATGACTATATGTTCAAGTGGTTAAGTTTTGATCTTGGTATTACTTTGTATGCACTAGATAATGACTAATTTTGCTAGATTAAAGTATGTTAATTTTTTAAGTGAGCTTAATTCATGGGTATCATGATTTTTCTTGAGGTTTATTTTTGAATATATGCAAGTATGTTCGAAAATGTGGTTAAGTGTCATGCATGCTTAAGTGTGTTTATATATCATTGATTATTATGATTTCTAGAGTATTGAATGATCTCCTCATTAGGTAATAGTGTGATCAAGAGTGAGTATGATTTAGTTTTGGTGGTCCTTGTGGTGAAGTGTTTTAATTCGAATGGAATTAAGGAAGGGTAACTTAGCTCGAGTGTTGAGCTGAAGTTTTGGTCAAAAGTTTGTAGTGTTTTGAGTGAGCAATTGTGAGGCCCTAGAAGGCTAAAGATCCAGAATGTTGGGGCATAGTATAATCTTGAGTTCAATGGCCATAGGTTGAGGTAATGTTTAGTTTTGATGGGAGCATTGGTGTAAAACCGAGACTAACCCAAAACAGGGACAATTTTGGAGTTAGTGTGTTTAGAGTCCAAGTTAGGTTGGTTTTAGGTAAGTAAACCACGGGCCTTGATAGGTAAAGATGAAATGGAGTCTAAGGAAGCTTAGTAACCATTAGATCCAACTTTAAGGCAAGATCAAGAGGTTTTAAATTAGGTATAACAGGGCAGTTTGTAAAGTTACAACTACAGAATTGTGACAACTTCATAGTAAGCCATAGGCGAGCCCAAGTGAGGCCTTAGTGTCAATACAAGTTTGTGAGTTAGTTTTAGGAGTAAGGATTTAGGAAAATTCAGAATTGAGTGAATGCAGTAAGTAGAAGGGTTCGAATTTGCCAAGGCACACAAGGTGATGCCGAATGGTGCTCTCGGGAATGATGAGTTTGTGTGAGGTGTTTATGAGTTCAATTAGGTGAGTACTAGGTGTGAATTGTCATGTTTAAGATAATTAAAGGTCAGCAGAAGAGAATGTTCTAAGAATAATCAAGAGAATTAGATCTATAGTACTTAGGAATTGCTAGGTTTGGTGACTAGAAATGAGAAATGGGAAGGATCAAGTGATCAAGGGTAGAGTGTCTCGAGATCATTCGATACTCGTCTAATTATGTGAACTATATGCCATGTTACTATGTGATTACTTGTAATTATATGTGACTATGTGCATTAAGTGGTTATGTGATATACATGCATGATAATAGTAAACTCGTATGAGTAATTCCTATGCGATGCATTGGAGTCGAATAGGTATATAAGAGTCCTTCGAGTTGTGTATGGAACCTTTAGTAATGAGGTTGTATTATATGTGTAGGTTCAGGAGAAGATAGAGGAACGAATCTTGCCATCAAAGTCGAGTAGGGGAGCTCAAGGTTGCTTTTGTGTTAATTAAGAACTTTAGGAGAGGCAAGTCTCTCAACCCTATCGTTCATGGTTTCAATTTTATTCTCACAAGGAAATATTTATACTTATCAATGCTTTTAAATTGTCGTATGCAACTATTTTACCTTAACCTATTGATTATTGCTATACTTCTTTCAATACTTTATTCCTTAGTCATTGAACCTTATGATATTGTGCTTATGATCTTAAACTTGTGAATTATGCGATATCCCCATGATTAGTTCCTACTTTCGAATCATTGATCCTTCATCCTTGATGACCCTACTAGTGAGAAGATAATTCATTTCTGATAAGAGTTCGTAATTCGAATCCTTGATTTATAGTTGTAATTTCATTGTCTAGAATCCCTTGAAAATGGAACTATTGATATCCTTATTTAGAACTTTGTAACTTCCCTCTGGCATCAGTTTTATAAAAGATAATTGCTTAAAAGATATTTTCAAACAAAAGAATGTTTTCTTGAGATTAGTGATTGGACTAAGACGCAAGTCCCTTTCACACTTATTACATTAGGCTTAAGAGTTGCCTAGGGATGCCAATTAAAATTTGTTAGAACGCGGTGAGGTTCGGGATTACTTCACGGCTGATCACCAGCTATAATCCATAGCGTCATAAAATGATTTTTGAGCAATGTTTGATTTTTAAAAATATTCTGGCTTGAATAATGATGCCATCTACCCCAATTCTGAATTATGACTTGCTATATTGTTAATTTCTGTCTAATTATATCACTTGATGGGCATTTGGCTCACTTCTTGCTATTTATTCATGTTATTTCAGCTAGCAAGTATGATTAAATTCAAGCAGACTGCTCATAAGTCTAACCAATGGAGATCATAAGGCATATGCAAGAGCTCAGGTAGTATAGTCAGCGTTCTTGTGAGGACCAGTAGCTATGTAAAAGATGTAACAGCTGTTAGTGTTGGACTGTTCAAACACTGAACCTTCACGATCTTGGATTATGTTGTAAACAACCATTTGTAATAATTATATTTATCAGTTTTTATCCTTTAGTTATAATTTTGGATTGTGACAAGTTTTGGTATCAGAGCTAAGGTTTAGAGTCCCTGAACAGTCCAAATAGGTTATAGGGTAGATATATATATATATATATATATATATAGAAAATATGAGAGAGTAGGTAGATATTATTCGAGTAAGTCGCTAATATTCCCTTCGTCTGTATATATATGTATATTATTTTTCAGCATAGGATGTATTCGTCCTCGTCCTCGACGCCACCCATCTGATACTGTGGTTTTCTCCGTGTATGCTGACTTGAGGCTTCAGTTCGATAGGCTTTAAAGGAAGTACGACTGACTTATGGAGCGACTGAATGTAGCGTTTCAGGATGATACTCGGCTTAGGGAGGAACCTAAGGCACAATTGATTGTGAGACTTGAGTCCTTGACATTAATAATCCAATTGTCATTAAAAAAAATATAATAGTGTTATCTCTAGGGCACAAACACTAACAATCTCCCACTTGCACTAGAGCCAATCACCCATGTATCTAATACCCATGGAACTAGTATGACTTTCGTGCTTCTGCTATGACAAAGCCTTAGTCAGTGGGTCTGCAATATTATCATCAGTATGCACTTTACATATATGTATATCTCTTCTTTCATTAATCTCTCGGAGAAGGTGGTATCTTCTAAGTATATGCTTTGCTTTGGAATGAGACCTTGGTTCTTTATCCTGCGCAATGGCTCCATTGTTATCGCAGTATAGATCAACTGGATCTACGATCGATGGAACCACGCTAAGTCCTGTTATGAATTTCTGCATCTAAACAGCCTCTTTGGCTGCTGCACTGGCATCAATATACTCAGCTTCCATTGTAGAATCATCTATTGTCTCTTGCTTTAAACTCTTCCAGCTTACAGCACCTCCATTAAGGCAAAACACAAAACCAGACTGAGATATTGAATCGTCTTTATCTGTCCGAAAGCTAGCATTAGTGTAACCCTTTACGACTAGTTTCTCATCTCCTTCATACATCAAGAATGAATCTTTAGTCCTCTTTAAGTACTTAAGAATATTCTTGACAGTTGTCCAGTTACCCTCACCTGAATTAGACTGATATCTGCTCATCATGCTTAAAGCATACGAAACATCATGACGAGTACATATCATCGCATACATTATAGATTCAATTGTCGAAGAAGAGGGAACTTTGCTCATACAACCTTTATCATCTAATAATTTATGGCGGTTATATTTTGAGATCACTATCCCATGAGATATTGGGACATATCCCTTTTTTGCCTCTTGCATCCCAAAACGATGCAATACTTTGTAAATGTATGTACTCTGACTTAAGCCGATTAATCTTCTTGATCTATCTCTATAAATCTTAATTCCTAATATATAGGTAGTATCGCCTAAGTCCTTCATCGAGAAACTATTTCCCAACCAAGTCTTAAAATCTTGTAGAGAAGGTATGACATTCCCTGTTAATAATATGTCATCTACATATAGTACTAGGAACGCCACATGGCTCCCACTAACCTTCTTGTAAACACATGGTTCATCTTCGTTTTGAATAAAACTAAACTCTTTAACCGTGTCATCAAAATGACGATTCCATCTCCCTGAGGCTTGCTTTAATCTATAAATGGATCGAAGCAACTTACAGACCATATTAGAAAACTTTGGATCGAAAAAACCCCCAGGTTGCATCATATATACATCCTTTTTAAGGCTCCCATTTAAGAAAGCGGTTTTGACATCCATTTGCCGAATCTTATAGTCGTAGTAAACAGCTATTGCTAGCAAAATCCTGATGGACTTGACCATACCAACTGGTGAAATTTTTTTATCATAGTCTATACCATAATTTTTTTTTTGAAACCTTTTGCCGCTAATCGCTCCCTATAGAACTGTGTCTTACCATCTATGTCAGTTTTCTTCTTAAAAATCCACTTGCACCCTATGGGTTTTACCCCTTCGAGTGGATCAAGTAAAGTCCATATTTTATTTTGATACATGGATTCTATCTTGAATTTCATGGCCTCTAGCCATCTCTCGGAGTCTGTATTGTTCATAGTTTTTTGGTAGGTTAGAGGATCATCATTATCTATGAGCATCACATTATCATATTGAGTCAAGAGAAATCCATAATATCTCTCTGGCTCATAACGAATCCTACTAGATCTACGAATAACCTGTGTTTCCGAAGCAAGAACATATTGATTTACATCCCGCCCACTTTCCAACTCTGGTTGAATATTATTTTGTAGATCTTAATCTTCATCGAGATCTATAGTCCTCCACTATTTTTCTTGGAAAGTAACTCTCTTTCAAGAAATACAGCGGTCCGAGCAACAAACACTTTGTTTTCAGTAGGATTATAGAAGTTATACCCTTTTGTTTCTTCAGGATATCCCACAAAAAAACATTTATCTGATTTTAGTCCTAGCTTGTCAGAGACCACGCGTTTCATAAACGCTTCATATCCCCATACTTTCATAAATGACATGATATAACGTTTATCAGTCCATATCTCATATGGAGTCTTTTGAACAGATTTAGTTGGAACATGGTTTAGTGTATATGCAGCCGTTTTTAGCGCATAACCCCAAAAACTTATTGAAAGATCTGCTAGACTCATCATAGATCGCACCATATCCAACAAGGTACAATTTCTCCTTTTTGAAACTTCGTTTCATTGAGGTGTTCCAGGAGGGGTAAGTTGTGATACGATACAACACTTCTTCAAGAAACCTTTAAACCTGAGGCTTAAGTATTCTCTTCCACGATCTGATCGTAGAACTTTTATACTTTCCCCTGTTTGCTTTTCCACTTCGGCCTTGTATTTTTTGAACTTTTCAAAAGAATCGGATTTGTTCTTCAAAAGGTACAAATATCCATATCTACTGAAATCATCAGTATACATCATGAAGTAGTAAAAGCCACCTCTTGTCATGAAGTAGTATCAAGATCAAGAATATATAATGTTAGGTCACACTTTCACTATAGAGGGGGTGAATACAGTGTTTATTACAATCAAATCAAACTTCAAGAACTTATGTAACAGAAAACAAACTTTATTGAAACAATAAACTCTGTTACAATCTGGAACTGTTATCTCTCAGTGATGAACAAAATATCACGAGAGCTGCTAGGGTTACAGTAAATAATATTCTCGATAATGATAACACTTATAGTGTAAACCCTATGTCTGTGTTTATATACTACACAGTTACAAGATAATCGCTAATTGATATGGAATATAATTCTGCTTCCTAATATATATCAATCAGATATCTTTTCTTCCAAGTATTCCATTCTTCACGGAATTCCTTCTTCATGCATATCTCTTCTTATGTTTATCTTGATCTTCTTAACTTCAATCAGCTACTGTCCTTATCTGATCGTCCTTCAGCACTTAAGTTCTGATATCTATCTCCTGATAACATAAGTACTGATATCCCTTAAGTTCTGTCGTCCAGTATAAGTACTGATCAGTTAAGTACTGATTTGTTCTGTTCAAATAAGATCTGAAATCTAAACATAAAACATATTAGCCATGACATTATCAAATATATCTAACAATCTCCCCCAACTTGTAAATTAGCAAAATATACAAGTTTAACAGATATTTGATGATGTCAAAAACATTAAGTACAAATGCATGAGAAATAGACAAGATAACTACAACTTACAGTCCTTAAAGCTTTTACCAATTCAACTTCTGATAACAACTTTGGTCTGTATACACATCAGAATTTAAGTAGTTGTAGATCTTTGACTTGGCTTCATCATTTTCTGATCTCTCTGATGTCAGGAGTTGTTCTGAGATAATTCTTCAACAAACATTTCTCAGCATATCTGAGTTCATCAATCATTCTCCGTTTGACATCTTTAAGCTCTGCAGTATCTTCACCAGTTTGAAATATTGCAGCTCTGAGATCATTAATCTTTGCTTTTCTCAACTCCCGATCTAGTCTTATGACATAAGCTTTGTTAGACTCTAGATTGAATTCAAGCCCCTTAATACCAAGATATGTTCTGATCTGTGCAGTATTAGGCTTCATATCAACAATATCACCATTGTGATTTCTGTACTTTGGAACATATCTGCTGTCAGACTTAACAGAATAAAGCCTTTTCTGTCTCTGAATCTGTTCCTTTAAGTAGTTTGCAGCAGTCTCTGTTATTCTGTCATCCACTTGAAGTAAGAAAAGTACATGCTCCAATTCTTCAAAATCAAGAAGTCAACCTGCATGTAGAGAACTAGAGATATCGACAAATCAAGAAGTCTATGTAGAGAACTAGAGATATTGACAAGTCAAAAGTCTATATAGAGATCTGAAGATATCGACAAGTCATTCTACTTATTAAGAATTGGAGACATTGATAAGTCAAAAGCCTATGTAGAGAACTGGATTTATCGATTAGTCATTTTACTTATCGACATGTGATATCTCTACACAATAAAAGAGATCTCGACAAACAACCTCATAATTCAGAATACAAACAACTTGAAGATGCAAGATTATCAATCAATAAACAATTCTATCACTGAATTGGAAATTCTACAAATGCAGCTTAAAGAATACGAGATCAAGGGCCAAGATAAATGGATAAAGGAGGGTCATAGACCTAGTAGATTCTGCACATATATGTTGCACTAGAAATAGAAATAGACAAAAGAGCTTTAGAAAATGTGTTAGTCTATTATAGTGCAAGTTCTGTAAACCGTGCATGTTGATCTATAAAACATGTCACGGGTCCTTTGTTTAGTTGATAATAAACAGATCTAGAAAATTTTGTAATTCTTTCAAGAGAAGTAGCTGAGTTCTTATTTTTAAGAACACGGATTTGTAGCAAGATAAATTTAATTTAATTAAAATCAAGTGAGTATTTGATAAATTTGGTATGCGTTTACATTAAGTCTTTTATCACCACAATTTTATCTAGCTGTTTAGTTCCACAAGCCACAAACACTGACAGTTCATCAAGAAAACAAAAAAATACATTCACCCCCTCTGTGTTGCACTTCATACCTAACAGGGTCACACACAAAGAATGCTTGAAGGATTATTTAATTCAAATTGGACTTAAATTAAATTAAAGTAATTCAATTTATTAATAATATTAATTAAGTATAACTTAATTAATTAGATAAATAATGATATTAGATTTACTAATATTAATTCTGAAATTCATTTGTTAAATAATTAAGTGAAACCTATTTATAATGCAAATTGGAATTTTTGATAACTCCTAATTAGTTAAGAGTTATAATTCATTTTTCTACACCCTATATAATATCTCTTGTGACCATTTGTTTTTTAAAAATGCATTTATTGAAAACCCTAGTCACCAAGAGAAAAGACGAAGAGAGCAAAAAGAAATTATTTTGTGATAGTTACATCTGATTCTGATGTTCAATCATTCTTATGGATATTGATAGAGCGTAGATCGCGGAAGCGGGATGCGTGGTGATTGAACAAGTTTTGGATTTTTATTAATCAATCAACTCATAAAGTTTCTTATGTTAATCAATTTTTTTACAAATTAAATATCTATTTTTCGCATGGATCCTGCATAGAGTTTCAAAAATTTAGTTTTTTACGTTTTTAATTACAAGTTTCCGTTGCATGTTGTGTCTCGAAACCCTTTAGTTCAGACATAGAATATATTGTTAGAATAATATAATGATACCAAATAAATCCAGGTGTGGACCATTAAAAGGTTGTTAAAAAGGTCATGCAATATTTACAAGGTACAAAAGATTTTATGCTCACATATCGAAAGATAAATAACCATGAAGACATTGGTTATTCCAATTCCGATTATGTTGTGTGTAAGGATGAGTTAAAATCCAATTCAGATTATATTTCGTGCTTTATAGAGAAGCTATATCATAGAAATGCGCTAAGCATTCGTCACATACCTCTTCTGATATGAAATCTTAATTTATGGATTGCTATAAGTCGACGAATCAAGCTCTATGATTGTTGAATTTTTTCATGTATCTCAAAATAGTTCACGTTATTTCTAGACCGTTAAAAATTTATTAAATAATAATGTTGTTATTTATTTTTTGAAGACTACAAGATAAGTGATGCGACAAAATACATATGTATAAAATATCTCGTAGTGCGAGAAAAAGTTCAAAAACAACAAGTGTCTATTGAGCAAATAAGTACATTTTCTATATTGGCGGATCCATAGACAAACGATTTACCGCCAAATATCTTTCGAGAACATGTTATTAGCATGGGTTTGGTTGATAATCATTCTTATTGATATGAATATATTGCGAGAAACTAGTATTGTTATCACCTTATGTAATATTTTTGGACAAAATATTCAGTTTGTTACTTCTAATTTATGCACATTCGAAGCTTATGAAATAACATTAATGTAGAGACCTTTTGGATGTATAGATTTTCTATTGTTATGACTTTAAGTTGATATATTTGTTAAGTTTTACGATAATACTTTGATTGTAACTGAAGGACGATATCATATTTGTAAATTAGTACAATACTCCATTTAATTATATTCTTGTATAATATAAAATTCAGATTATTTTTCTGGGATGTAAAAGTAGACAATGAAAGTCTTGTTATATATATGTTGATGATGGATTGACCATTGGTCAAGTGGGAGAATGTTGGATTCAACCGGATCCAATCTATTATTTGTGATCCATCGGTTATTATTATTAATCATGTTAATAAGACTTGAGCCTAATTAATAAATAAAATATAAATAGCACTCAATATGTATATTTAATTAAAAATCCAATGTATATCTATTTAGATATATATTGTTAGGTCCTGAAGTATCGTAGAAGGGGGAGTTGAATACGATACTCACTAAATTTAAAAAAAAATCCGAATCTTTTGCGAATAAATAATTTAGTGTTCGGTTAATGGTTCCGTGTTTTTGAGGTGATTAGTGTTTTGGACAATAAAGTAACGAACACAAGATATTCATGGAAATACATATTCATATATAAATACTCGAGGGGTTGCTAAACTCCGGTGAATAATTTAACCGAC
Source organism: Apium graveolens (assembly GCF_009905375.1). Lineage (NCBI taxonomy): Eukaryota > Viridiplantae > Streptophyta > Magnoliopsida > Apiales > Apiaceae > Apium > Apium graveolens. The sequence goes on from NC_133653.1 coordinate 197,578,902, forward strand.
TATAATGCAAGAAAAATAATGTTCTTAGCTACTACAAAGATATACAAATTAAATCATATACAAAATCTAGCTTTTATTTATCTAATGACCTAATTATCGGATAATGATTATAATGACCCTTTATGAATATAGAAGAGTTAAATCGGGCATCATAACGTTTCTCCGGTGATAAGTTTAACGGATAAACAATAAGCCTGAGCTTCTCTGTATCTCCTTGTTTCTTGTTTTATCAGCTCTCGTTGGAGAAGAAGAGAAACATAACTCCACAGGTGAATTGCTTTCTTCTTCTTAGAGTGTAGTATATATATCAACTTTTAATATGTGGCCATTTGAGAGCCTTATACTCCCCCCGTCCTAATTTATTTGTCTTGTTTGACTTTTTGCGGTCAAATTGACCGAACTTTGACCAAAAATTTCACATCGTACGTTATCGAAAATATATATAAAAATTACATCATTAGAAAGTATGTTTAATCTACTTTGATATGTATTTTTCAGTTTTTTAAAATAATAAAAAAATAAATTTTTATTTACGGTCAAAGTTGAGTCAATTTGACCATTAAAAGTCAAACAAGATAAATAAATTGGGATGGAGGGAGTATTCAAATTGATGTAATCAATAAAGTTGACTTGCTTTTAAGATTGTGGAAGTCTATATGTCGGCATGAGAGAGATAGAGAGAGGAAGCTAAGTGTCGACCCCTATATGCTATGTGTCGATCAAAAGGGTTTAGAAACACTCAAGCGTCGACACAAATACTTAGGAGGGCTCAAGTGTCAATCAACTCTTATACAAGTTGACAAATTCAACTTGCCTTGGTATTTTTGCTTATTTCAAGCTATATGTCGACCTAGATGAAGCCAATAGACTATGTGTCGACACTTCCCCTAATAAATGTCAACACATAGAAGTTTGACTTAGAAAAATCCATTCCTTTAAGCCTAAGTGTCGACCTAAGGCTCTTGGCCCTAGAAGAAAAATATTCTCGAATGAGTTTCAACTTGCACTTTAACTTTCAACTTGTTTCTTTGTCTTTCAGCTTGCTGTTTGTCTTTAACTTGTTGTTTGCATCATTCTTCCATTATTTCTCCATTTATACTCGTATTCCCTCTTCTCGTCATACTTAATCAAATAAACATCCTCCCGAGTACGAGCTCCAACTTAACAATTCTTGTAATAATACTTGGATTTCTTTTACGAGCCGTTGACGCCTAGTGCATCTGGTTTGGTTCACAGACGACTAACTTCGATTAAGGTATTCATATTATAGCCTTGATTACATTGTTAAGCTTTGCAATAACTTTATCTCTTCGAACACAAATTGTTAATAAACAATGTACTTTCACTGGAATTTCTTCTAGTACTTAAACAACATCTTCATTGCTACTAAAATCTTGAATACTTCATTTTATGTTCTTCAATGACGTTTGAACCTATAAATGAACTTTTTTCAATGAGTATAACTTCAAGACTGTAGTTGTCTTCTTTAACCTTTGAAATGTACCCTGTCTTCAATTTTTCAGATTCCTATGATTCGAACATTTTCTATCTTCTATCAATGATAATACACCGAAATCTTCTGGTGGCACTTTTACACTGAATTTTTAACACTTTTGAAACCCTGAAAGTCTTTAAACCTTATTCTTCACTGGGGCATGAACATGTTTATGAACTATTTTTCAGTGACTTGTAAGCAGAATTAAAAACTTCTTATAATATTTTAATTCTCTATATTTACCTTATCTTCATCTCTTCATGATTCTTGTGTAGACGTAGTATTATTTACATGTCATGTTCTAGTTTTGAGTTATCACGTATACTATTCATACAGCTTCGCAATCTCACCAACATATATATAATGTTTAAGTACACAAACCCATAACTTTGATGGATTGTGGTCAGTTTAAATCATTAGGGTCGGCCCCATTATTTCCTTTATACAGTATTGTAAACATCGCCGATGATTCCGATTTATCGGGCGCTTAATCGGTATGCGGCAGCCTGGCGATCTTTTTCATGAGAATCGTTAGTTTATACGTTTTCCTCAAACATCGGTCAAAGACGGAGAAAATCGGGTCAAGTACGGGAAAAATCGGGTCCGGCCAAAAATTCAAGTGATGTACAGTGTACATACTTATATCAATTTTGGGTTCTTTTTCACACAAATATCTCTGCTTCTTGTTTAAGAGCGGGAAAGAGATAAAAGGGAAACCTAACATTTTATTGATGTACAAGAATTAAGATTCAGAATCAAGATCAATACTTCAAATCAAGGTACTCTGTAGTTTGTACTCTTGAAATATTGGTTTAATTTACTTTCACCTCTAACTTGTTATATGAATATCGAGTACTGAGTTACATATAGATAATTGGATATGCAAAAGTTTGAGCCTGGTCATTTTTTTATGATTCTTTGTTCAATATTTGGTTATAGCTCACTGGGTCATAGTATTCTTGAGTATTCTTGAGTAATTAGCTTCTCTTTAACTTATATCGTTGTGATATTGTGTTTGTAATTAGTAGTTTGTTATAGTAGTTTGTTGTACATATAGTGAAAGTTGTAATTTTGTTGCATATTTGTGCAGAATGCAAAATTCTACTCCTCCTATTGATACTTCCGATAATATATTAAAAAGTAAATCTGACAACATAGGATGGGAATATGGTGAGATGATAGATCCAAAAAATTCACAAAAGATGAAATGCAAATTGTGTAACAGAGTATTAACCGGAGGTGTTTTTCTCCTAAAACAACATATAGCTCGAATTACAGGCAATGTGGTGTCTTCTGATAAATATACTCCGCTAGACCAAGTAAAGTGTAAACGAGCACTGGATGAGATAAAACTCCTGAAAGAAAATAAAAGGAAGGCTCGTGAAGAAACCCGGGCAGAAGTTAACATAACTGAAAATAGCAAAGAAGCCGATGATTGTATAGTGATCGATGGTGTTAGCAAACAACCACGCTCACTTGGTCCAATTGATCAATTTGCAAGATCGATATCTTCGTCGGAAAAAAAGAGACAATAAAATATTAGTGAAGCATTGTTCAAGAGCAGTTCCAATTTATATAAAGGCTTTATAATAAATATTATGTTCGATGAAATGTTACGTGTCTCATAATATTCATAAGATATACACGCCCCATCACCGCGTATAAAGGTGAACTGTGAAGATTAAATCACTCAAGTACTCACGCTTCTCGCTCTCTCGAGATTATCAATGACCTCTTTCGATTCAGGTACGTTTATGCTATTAATCTATAGTCGTTGTTTTGATCGGGAGATACATGTATATATTATGCCATATTATACATTATTTAGTATAACATCATCTTCAACGATAAAATGAAGGGGGTAATCAAATGAGTGACACTTTAAGTTTTTGGCGTAACATCTTAAATCTGAAAGTCCCAGCCCATAGCCCATACATTTCAATTCGGTGGGGTCAAAAATTTTAAATTTTCAATATTTTGTATGTAAATTTTATTTGAATGAGGTCAAAATATAAATTTTATGTATAAATATTGAAATTAAAAATATGCTCGATATAATAAAATTAATAGACGGTTTTAAATTTAGTGGGGTTAATTGACCCCCTCACTGTACTCTCCCTACGCCCTTGGTCCCATCCAATGTTAAGCATTTTTATGGAGGGTTTTAACATGTTATTTACCAATAAAAGATCTTTTGCATGTTGTTTACCAACAAACGATCTTTTGGGAATAAAAAAATAAGCGCAAATGAGTGTATTCCCAATGTGCAACAACGAAGTGGAAATAATGGTCATGTTACTAAAACATGTTCTTTTGCAAAGGTATATCGAAACATGTTAGGATATAGAGTTATGTTAAACGAGTGTAATATATTATCATATTGAATGAGGCCGGTTTTTGACTGATACAAAAAGACTGAACTCAGCTTAAATGCATAATGTGATGGTCGTTATGAAAAGTACCAAAATGACCTTGTCTGGAATTAACGAAGTGTCAAAGTGGCAGAGGTTGTACCATCAATAAAATCGATCCCTAATCAATGGATGAGTGCTCATGATAAATATGTATCTCTTGGGAATATAGTTCAAGTTGATGACAATGAGTATTGGAGCATCCCATGTATTAATATGATTAAGGTAAATGTTAAAAGAACTTTATTTGAGATTTCTCATTACTTCGGCTTTAAAGTGGTAGCTCGAAACCACAAAAATTGAGTTGGTTAAAGCAATTTTTAGGTGTGACCAAGATTATGTGAGATAACGAAAGGCATTGAAATTTGTGAGACTCTCAGCTAGATTGGCTAATAATTTAGATCGATCTGGATAGTCAAGTTATACGAAGTTTTATGGGTATGATGTCCAAATTTGAGAGTGTTGACTAGTGTAAGCATGGTGTGGAAAATCTAAATGGCAAAAGTTCTGTTTCTTTATAGTTGGTAAAGAGATTTGCGAATAAAGTAACTAACTACTTAACGAAATATAGTGTGTTGTGTTGTTAATTGTACTTGGAGAGTAGATAATTTATCCTCATAGTTTCATGATGTAATATGCATGATTGAATCTCATTCTATATATTAAAGGGCAACCAAGGGCAAATTGAGCCATTTCAATGGTTGTGAAGTTACGAGTTTATCCTTTTATTTTCAAAATTTACACAAATGTGTTAGTCCCTTAACAATATAGCAAGAATTACAGAAGGGGGGTTGAATGGAATTCTTGAACCTTTTTCTCGAAATAAAACTGTTCAACTCGAATATAGATATAAGTGTTTTGATTAGCACAATGCGGAATAGAAACTTAATTGAATCAAAATATAAGTAATTAAAAACAAGAGTCTTTAAAAACTTTCTGGTGGATTTAAACAATTCCATCAGAGATATATATTATATATCGAGAGGACTCTGTGTGCAAGAATGCTCACAGCTGCTTACAAATCAAACTACTGAGAATACAGGGAAATGCTAAGGATTTTGCTTACAAAGATTTCTCTCTTTTTGTATCTCAATTGTCTTCTTTTATTTGCTACGTTCTTGGTTTATATATTACCAAGATTACAAAGTCAAAAAGACTAAATAAATATAAAAACTATCAGTCTTAAGCTTTGCTACTTTTCATCCTCTATTACCCAGTTAATGGGCTTCCACAGTAGATTTGTATACATCTCGACGGTTGTGCTCAGTATTCACTATTCAACGGCTGTTTGAGTTCTTTATATGATCATCTGTTGGACTTTATGAATATCCGTTGGATATATGATCATCCGTCGACTTTCAGAACATCTGTTGATGGCTTCATTGATCATCCGTCGACTGCTATATTAAACATCCGTTTATAGTCATTTGATCATCCGTCAATGGCTTTGTTAATCATCCGTCGGTAGCTATTTTGGCACTTGACTTCATTTCACTTATGCAGATATACAAGACATCATTTATATACAATTAATCAACCTATTCTGCATATCTAGATAAAGTCAACATGACTTATAGGCTACTACAGAATCTATACAAAGATGTATACAGAACTGTGCTACAGACTTATTATTACATAAGCTACTCACTCGATGGATAATAAGTTAACATCCTTCGGGACTATAATGAGTTATCCGTCGGGACTATAACTCTTATCCGTCGAGTGCTACATTATTTCACTAAGTAAAATATACTTAGATGTTTTGTTTATGAAATCATTAAGTACACAACATATGCACAACAATCTCCCCCAATTTATGTCTACTGGAATTGTAGCCATAAATTAAGAGATACTTGATGATAACAAAACATCCTAAACATACAGCTTTAAAGATAAGCAATTAATACTGAAAGTGCTTCAATTAATCAAAATGTACAAAGTTTGGCTCACAGTCATTTCAAGATGCTCCTCTAGCCTGAGCAGATTTTTCTAGTTTCTTGAAGGTCTGGATCTTCTTCCAAGCTTCCTGTTGTTTTCATCAATCTGATTTTGGAGTTGCCTGTGGAATTTCAGTTCATCAGATACTGAGAGATCTAGCTTTTCTTGCATTTCCAAGAGAGTCTCATTGCTAGAGATACTCAATTGGTCTTCTAACCTGAAGAATCTTCTCACACCTTTGTCATCTGTAAACTCAATTAGCCAGTAGGGCCTTAGATGCACTCTTCTCCCTGTGTATGGAATGATTAGAGTCTTTGGGAGTGCATCTTTAGCTCTAATACTCCTTAGTTCTTCAATCTTCTTCAATACTAGTCTTCTTGCAGTTACATTGAACCCAAAGTTCTTCTTGAAGGATGAATAAACTTTAATCAGTACAACTTGGCTTTCTTGAAGAATCCTGTGAAGTGGCCACACAATCTCCTTTCCTCATTTGTACTTGAACACTAACCTTTCAGGTAGGTTTCTGTACGCATCAATTCCCCTCACTTCATCTAGTTCATCCAGATAGAGGTTTAGATCAAAAAATTCCTTGATGTCACACAAGTACAACTAGTCTCCCCTGTTGACTTTGGGTTGAACTTTAACTACTAATTTGGATTTGAGAGGTGACAGCTTCACTTTCTTGACTACCCTTGACTTTGTCCTTTTTGGCTTGCTAAGGATTGGTAAACTTAAGTCAGGAATTGGTATCTTATCCCACTCTATTGGCTCATCCTTGGGCACAATAGGTTCACCATGAATATTCCTGTAGGGATCCACCACCCTTATATCTTCAAATACCACAAAGGGCTTTGATGCTTGAGTTGTAGCTGGTGTGGGTACCTTAGGAAATTGATCTTCCAATCCTTTGTCAACAATATCCAGTTTCCTTTTTGTTCTTATATCCAATTCTTTCTTTCTTGGAGATTTCTTCTGTTATTCAATTTTCTTCTTTGATTCAACAGCTTCAGATGGTTGAGAGGGAATTTGTTGAGATGAATTCACAGCCTGTAGCTTGGCCAAGATAGCAATCTGCTCTTTCTTTTGTTTAGTCTTCTTTACATCTAGAGCAGCTTGCTTCTTTTCTTGCTTTAATCTGGCTTTTTCTTCTCTCTTTGCTTGAGCAAATTGTGGATGTCCAGCTACCACACAAATTTCCTTTCCATTTCTGAATATCTTAGCAATTCTCCTTTTTGAAGCTGAATCAGTTGGATCTTTATAGAAGACAATTGATCTTGACAGAAGCTTCTTCTCATCAGGCTTGTGTGTCTCATACACAATATCCGAGGGGTTCTTCAAAGATGATTTTGGATGGTTTGCCCTTGGTTTAAGACTTATTTCAGCCTTTGTAGACTTGATGCAGGAAGATTGTCCTCTTTCCAGATAATTCATGCTCATCTCATTCACACTGATTTGCTTGAGTTGAGAGTGATGGATGGCTGACTTAACTGGCTCCTTGACAAGTTCAAACTTTTTCTATATCTCCTCATCAATCTTATCCCAGTTGATCAAACTCAATTTTCCTTTCTCAGCAACTTTCAAATTTGTTGTTGCTGCTTTAATTAGATCTATACCATCTACAACTGGTGGCTTGGAGACAGTAATTGAAGGTACAATTACTTTGCTGATTTGAATTTGAAGTTTATCCCCCTCACTTGGTTCTCTCTCCCCCTTTTTGTTATCATCAAGTTGAGGGGTCAGGCCTTGTGCTTTAGCCAGTTGCATGAGAAGATTTGGCTGAGTCTGTTGATTTTGAAGAAGGGTAGCCACTGAATTCTCAATAACTTGGACTCTATCTTCCAGCTTGGCCAGCTTCTTTTCAGAATCTGATTCTCTCCTCAATCTTAGTAATAGATCATGCATGGTACCATATGGCATGACTGAATCAAGCTTCTCAGAATTGTAGGTCTTCAAGTCAGCTATATCCTTTTTGAGTTCATCCACACTCAGATTCTGTCTTAATTGCTGAATCTTCATGAGATGTAGAGAGTCTAGGTGAGCTTGAAGAATAGCCTTGGTACCAGCATCTGAAGTTTCCTGAAGGGCCTTTTGAATTGCCATGACCTGTTTAACCAAGGATACACCAAATTGTCCTGGTGTAGATTCCTTTGTCCATGCCCATTCAGGTAAATTTGGAACAGAACTTGGGCCTTCATCTCCCCCTAAGTTCATGCTTCCATCTAGAGAAATAGAGTCATCATCATTAGAATTTACTCCAAATTCTTCAGATGGCTCATCAGTTGTAGGAGGCATTAAATTGACAGCAGCTTTATCCCTTTTTAGAGATTCTGAAGTATGCACCAAATTTAATGTCTTTTCTGCCTCCTCATTGCCCTGAACAGCCAACAATTGATAGGTTGACACAGGATGAGTAAAAGTGTCAGCATCCAAGAAAATGTTATCAATTACAGCTTTGTAATGTTGCTGAAATTGTCTTTCCTTTTCAGCATCATCCACAATCATTGACTCATGAGCAATGGCTGTATCCACCCTTATTACATCTGTACCTGTTTTTCTCTTAAAATCTCTCTTTTGTTGCATCAGGGTCTCACCCTGGCTCCCCACCCTCACACCTTCACCTTCACCTACTAAGGTGGGACTCCTCTCACTCACTTTTCCCAATCCTGAATAATTGGATTGCTGATTTTCACTCTTTTCCTCTCCTTTTGCCTGGGAGCAACCCAACCTCTCACTCAATACACTCTCCTCTCTCAGTCCTAAGAGTGACTGTACAACCACTAAATCTTCTGCACTTGAAATAACTGAAGTTTGAAGTTGTGCAGAGATACTCGACGGATAAGTGATATCCGTCGAGTGAGTGGTAATGCTATCCGACGGATAACTGCTGTTAGGCTTATCCATCGGGATACAATCACTACTCGATGGATGAGCAATATCCATCGAGAGAGTAGAAATGAATGAGGTGGGAAGAGAAACTATTGTTGACTCTGTGTTAATTGATGATATTTGGGGCACAGATGTCACAATAGAATCTGAAAGAATTGGCAAGTGAGCCAACAAATCATCTAAAAGATGATGCTCACTTGCACTAGATTTTGGCTTCCCCAACAGAGTTAAAGAAGGGGAATCAGGAATTGAAGTGTTTATCATATCCACTTCCATAGAGTTTGTTGGTGAGTATGGTGTTTCAGATGCTTCTATTATTAGAGATTTTGGATGTGACTCCATATTTATTGGAGCCACATCAAACTGAATTTGAGAGAGTGCAGGGACTGTGTCTTTAGCACCAGTTTGCACTGTGTGTGTGCCCTGTGCATCCCCAAAGGTCTTAGATTTCTTCTTTCTTGTGTAAGTTTGGGGTGAGCTTGTGTCCCTAACTGTTTTGGCATGTGCTCTTGGCTGAGAGCTTTGTTCAATAACTGCATCCTTTTGGGAGGATGTAGGTAGAAGTGAGCTTTTATCCTTTTTAAGCACTGCAGTTTGTTGGGAAACTGCAGTGTGGCTAGGCTGGGATTCACTCAACTCTCCATCCTTATACCTTGGGGTTTCTTTGATGTTCATCCCTTCCCTCACCTGACTTTCCCTCCTTCACACTCCCCTCTTTTGCTTTGGTGGATTTTATAACTGGTATCTTTTGAGAGATACTAGAGGGGGTTTTCTTTGATTTAGATTTGGAAATTGTAGAGGGTTTGGAGGCTTTGGTAGGCAACTGTTTGGTCATTGGCACAATTGCCATAGCTACTCCTGAAGTCAAAGAAATAGTGGAGGTTGGAATAGTTGTAGGGATGGATGAACTTACCTCACTTACCTGAGGTGCCTGCATTACAGGAAAATAGAACATTGGCACATCCCTGTGATGGTTGGCTCTGTTCAAATCTACAATGAGTCTTCTCTCTTGAACCCAACAAGCCAGTTTATTGTTTGGGTTCTCAAGCACAATCTCTTGACATAGATGGTTAGCCAATAACATGAAAAATCTAGCATAATACACATTCTTTCCTCTTTTAGCTAACTCACCTAGTTTAAAACCTAACTCAATCAAGACAAGGTCACTGAAATTATAAAATTTATCTGTAACTAGCATGTATAGCATGTTAAGCATGGTAATATTCACAGAATCAAAATTACTGACTTTTCCAGAGAAAACTTTAGTAACCACATCACACAAGAAACTCCACTCCTTCCTAAGACCCAATCTCCTATTATCACTTAGTTTAGTAGTAGGAAGTGCATAATACATGGAATTAAGCATATTGATAATATCAGTGTCATTGTGTGGTGAAGTCACATTATTATCAGGAATTTTGAAACATGCTTTTATCACATCACTATTGATACAGAACTCATTACCTTTGATGGTTAGAGTGATGGTCTTGTCAGCAGAGTTGTAGATAGCAGTGGTCCACATCTCTTCAACAACTTCACAGAAGATTGTGGGTGATTCCAGCATGGCATAATTTAGCTTGCAATTCTTCACAAAGTCCATCATCTTGTGATAGTCCTCTGATTGCTGAATACCCTTATTGACCAAAGCAGTGAAGTTGTTCTTCTCATAAATGAACCCAGTTTGAGACATAATCTTTACTACAGGTGTCATTGTTAGAGAATGAAAGCTTGAAGAGAAAGAGAATATTTGCTTGAGAGAGAATGAAATAAAAGCAGTTGAATTTGAGAATGATAAAAGAAAACAATTGGAATGAAATAAGCTTTTATACTATCTCAAAAATAACTGACAAAAATAATAAAGAAAAGTAAATTAACCAATAGAAATTGCCTAAAATAGCCGTTTAAAAGTAAACTGTAAAAATTCCACCCATTATCCGTCGTGTAATGCTTACAAACTGTAAGTATACTCGATGGATAATGTTCAGGGAATTAACGGCTGAGATTTAGACAATTCGACGGATGAGGATAAACTGATATCCGTCGAGATGCAAATTTTGACTTAGCCAAAATTTCATCCAAGATTTAAAGATCAATTAAATTTCTGGCTGCATTACAACTTGCAAAATAACTCAGATAAATTTAAGAGTAATTAAGCATACCTAACTCACTTACCAACCTTGAAAAGGTGGATTCATCCAGTGGCTTGGTAAAGATATATGCAGGTTGCTTCTCACTTGGAACAAAATGTAACTCCACAGTACCATTCATTATATGTTCCCTTATGAAATGGTACTTGATGTCTATGTGCTTTATCCTTGAATGTTGCACTGGATTTTCAGTGATGGCAATTGCACTTGTGTTATCACAGAAAATAGGAATCCTTTCAACTTGCAAACCATAGTCCAGCAATTGATTTTTCATCCATAAAATCTGTGCACAGCAACTGCCAGCAGCAATATATTCAGCTTCAGCTGTAGAAGTAGAAACTGAATTTTGCTTTTTACTGAACCAGGACACAAGCTTGTTTCCTAGAAATTGACAGGTTCCTGTTGTGCTCTTTCTATCAATTCTACAACCTGCATAATCTGCATCTGAATAACCAGTTAGATCAAAGCCAGAATCTCTAGGGTACCAAATGCCAAGTTTTGGTGTTCCCTTGAGATATCTGAAAATTCTTTTAATAGCTATCAAGTGAGATTCTCTAGGATCAGCCTGAAATCTAGCACATAAACATGTAGCAAACATTATATCTGGCCTACTAGCTGTTAAGTACAGAAGTGAGCCAACCATGCCTCTATAACTTGAAATATCCACAGACTTTTCAGTAGTGTTTAGTTCAAGCTTAGTTGAAGTGGCCATGGGAGTTTTTGCAGATGTGCAATCCATTAGATCAAACTTCTTTAAAAGATCAAAAATATATTTAGTTTGACTAATGAATATTCCATCATTAACTTGCTTAACTTGCAAACCAAGAAAGTAAGTTAGTTCTCCCATCATACTCATTTCATACTTACTTTGCATCAATTTGGCAAACTTTTTGCAAAGTTTCTCATCCGTAGAGCCAAAAATAATATCATCTACATAAATTTGAACAAGTATACTAGAGCCATTAACATTTCCTGAAAAATAAAGTTTTATCTACAGTACCTCTTGTGAAATGATTTTCCAAAAGAAACTTTGATAAAGTGTCATACCAGGCTCTAGGTGCTTGCTTCAGTCCATAAAGTGCTTTCAGAAGATAATAGACATATTCTGGAAAATTTGGATCTTCAAAACTAGGAGGTTGACTAACACACACTTCTTCCTCCAAATCTCCATTTAGAAAGGCACTTTTGACATCCATTTGATAGACCTTGAAATTGGCATGGGCTGCATAGGCTAAGAAGATTCTGATGGCTTCAAGTCTTGCAACAGGAGCAAAAGTTTTATCAAAATATATTCCTTCTTGCTGACAATAACCCTTAGCAACCAATCTAGCTTTATTCCTGGTTACTATGCCATTTTCATCCATCTTGTTTCTGAATACCCACTTGGTGTCTATTGGATTCTTTCCTTTAGGCTTGGGTACCAGCTTCCATACATTATTCCTTTCAAATTGGTTTAGCTCCTCCTGCATAGCTAAGATCCAATCAGGATCCAACAAAGCTTCTTCTACCTTCTTTGGTTCTTCCTTTGATAGAAAGCTGTTGTATAGACATTCTTTCTGAGTTTCTCTTCTTGTTTGAACTCTAGAAGAAACATCACCAATGATAAGCTCAAATGGGTGATCTTTTGTCCATTTCCTTTGCTGAGGTAGATTAGCTCTAGATGAAGAGACCTCGTGATTGTCTTGATGTATGATTGAGTTTTGATTCCTAGAAACTCCCCCTGAGTTTGTGGATCTTTGATTTGAGAAAGGAGAATTTTTTGTAGGTGATCTGTCTTGACCTCCTGCTCCTTTTGATAACCCGGCGGATGGTGAATTTTGAGTCCCGACGAATGAGGCAGGTTGTCTTCCGACGGATAACACAGATTGCCTTCCGACGGATGAAGTATTATGCAACTCGACGGATGTTGAGTTTTGTGCTTCATTGGTAGTAGATTTGTCTGCATTATCCTTAGACACTATTTCTTGATCACTCTCATCATCACTGTCATCACTAACCATCTCAACATTGTCGAATTTGAGGCCTTCATGGTAATCTCCATCTTCCAGTCCTTCAATCTTTTTATCATCAAACACAACATGTATAGATTCCACAACAATGTTGGTTCTTAGATTGTAGACTCTATATGCTTTACCAACAGCATATCCAACAAAAATTCCTTCATCTGCTTTAGCATCAAACTTCCCATTTTGATCAGTTTGATTTCTCAAGATATAACATTTACAGCCAAAGACATGAAGAAAGTTTAGAGTTGGCTTCTTGTTCTTGAACAATTGATAGGGAGTCATGCATCTTGCTTGATTAATCAGAGAAATGTTCTGAGTGTAGCATGCAGTATATACAGCTTCAGCCCAGAAATATGTTGGTAGTTTAGATTCTTCAAGCATTGTCCTTGCAGCTTCAATAAGTGATCTGTTCTTCCTTTCCACTACTCCATTCTGTTGTGGAGTCCTTGCTGCTGAAAACTCATGCAGTATCCCATTTTCTTCAAAAAATGCTCTCATGATAGAATTCTTAAACTCAGTTCCATTGTCACTCCTGATTCTTCTAACTTTGAAATCAGGATGATTGTTGACTTGCCTTATGTGATTGATGATGATTTCACTAGCCTCATCTTGAGACTTTAGAAAATATGTCCAAGAGAACTTTGAGAAATCATCTACAATTACTAGGCAAAATCTTTTCCTAGAGATGGACAATACATTGACTGGTCCAAACAAATCCATGTGAAGCAGTTGTAAAGGCTCTTCAATTGCTGAATCAAGTTTCTTCTTGAATGATGCTTTGATCTGCTTCCCTTTTTGGCAGGCATCACACAGTCCATCCTTTGAAAACTCCACTGGAGGAATACCTCTTACCAATTCTTTCTTTACCAACTCATTCATGGTCTTGAAGTTTAATTGAGATAGCTTCTTGTGCCATAGCCAACTTTCATCCTGACTTGCTTTACTGAGAAGACAAGTTACAGATTCTGCTTTAGTTGAGTTAAAATCAGCTAGGTACATATTTCCTCTTCTCACACCAGTGAGAACCACTTTGTTGCTTTGATTATTAGTCACAACACAGGCTTCTTTGTTGAAGGATACTGAATTGCCTTTGTCACAAAGTTGGCTGATACTCAACAGATTGTGTTTGAGACCATCCACTAAGGCAACCTCCTCAATGATGACATTGTCTTTTGAAATCAAGCCATATCCCACAGTATAACCCTTGTTGTCATCTCCAAAAGTAATACTTGGGTCAGCTCTCTCCTTAAACTCTGTGAGCAGGGTAGAATCACCAGTCATGTATCTTGAACAACCACTGTCCAAGTACCAAAGATTCCTTCTGTTTCCCTGCACACATCAGAATCAAATCAAGTTGATTTTGGTACCCAAATTTCCTTGGGTCCTGCCTTGTTAGCTTTCTTCTTCTGTTTCTTAGGTCTTAACTCATTTGACTTAGGAATTTCAGATTTTCCTTAGTCATTTGGGTTGGGCCTTTGAAACTATTTAATGCAATCGAATTATCATACATATTAAGGCTAACAGGAAATGGCATGCTTGGTGTAAACATGTTATTCCAATAAGGCATGCTAAATGGCATTTGAGGCATACTGTATGCAGCATAATATAGATTAGGTGCAAATGGCATATTAGCAAACTGTGCATTCATGTTAAGTGTAGGCATAGCATTAACAGGCATGGGAGGCATTGCATTCATGTTAGGAAATTGAGACTGAACAGACATGGGAGTAGGCATGGAAGATTTGCAATTAACAGACAAATGATTTACACTACCACACTTGACACATATTTTTCTAGGAGCATATTTATGAGGTGTGTAGTTATTGTGTTTGTTAATCCCTACTTTACCAATCCTGTTGTTTTTCCTTTTAGTCTCTGTTTTTATCTCAATTTTCTCAAGTCTGTTACTTAGCTGTTTGACAGTCATGTGACCAATATTACCCCTTTTTCCTTTCTTAACTTGACTTGACTCTCCTGAAACAAAGTTCTTGGAAACAGACCCATACTTCTCATTTAGCTTGATTAGTTTGGCTTTGCTAATGGGCTTGCTCACAGCCGACGGATGAGGATTTTCATCTTTCGACGGATAACACTTTTTGTTATCCGACGGATAGTCCTCATCATCCGTCGATTTTACATCTGTCAGCAAACCATCTACCAAATTAGGTTCTAGTTTCTCCTTATTCTTTTTCCAGGCTTCATCACAAAAAGACTCAATTCCTTGAACTTTGGTGATTTGAGCATGGACATCCCTGGATGTTTTCCATGCTTTAATCACCTCTTGTTCACGCTCGAGCTGCTTCTTTAAAATCTCTTCCTTTTTCAAGGACTCAGTTAATTCCTCCTTGGCAATCTTACACTCAATCCTTAGTTTCTCAAAATCAACAAACTGAGACTCAAGCACATTATTCCTCTCACTTAAAAACAAGTTGTTTTCTTTGATTTTAGCATTTTCTTTAGTAAGAGACTTAAGTGTAACACGCAAATGATATAATTCTGTAGACATGTCATTTATGGCATCATTACACTCAGCTTTAGATAAATGTGCAAGGTTTGTAGTAATTACCAGATTGCTTGAGGAACTTGTCTCTGTTTCATCAGACTTGGCCATTAGGGCTAGATTGACATAGCTGACATCTTCATCTTCATCCAAACCATCTGCTGCCCAGTCATTCTATTGTGTAATAAAAGCCCTTTCCTTTTGTTTGAGTAGATCAAAGTATTTTTGCTTATAATCCACAGACTCAAACCTTTTCTTACTGGAATCTGACTTTCTACACTCACTTGCAAAATGCCCTGCCAAGTCACATTTGAAACATTTAAATTTTGACTTATCCATCATGTTTCTATTTGGCTTGGCTGCTCCAAAGTTCTTCTTAAACTTGAGCATGGCAAATCTCCTGGAAAGAAATGCTAGGTGCTCATCAATGTTCTCCATGTCATCTTGACTCAATGAATCTTCACTTTCTACTGTAATCCCCTTGCCCTTGCTTTCACAGACCTTAGAAGTTGACTCAACAGCTTCCATCTTCACTTCCTTCTCCTTTTCCAAATCAGCAACTAGTGTAATGGATCCTCCTTTCTTCTTTCCTCTCTCCATCCTTTCATCCTGCTCTATCTCAAGCTCATAGGTCTTCTGGATGCCATACAGTCTCTCCAAAGTAAACTCTTTATAATCTTGTGAGTTTCTTAATGAGACTGTCATTGGTTTCCATTCCTTTGGAAGAGATCTAAGGAATTTCAGATTAGAGTCTTTAGTCTGATAGACTCTTCCATGTAACTTAAGAGCATTTAGTAGTTTTTGAAATCTACTACAAATGTCAGTGAGTGACTCACTTTCCTCATTGTGAAAATGCTCATATTGCTGAATCAAGAGCTACATTTTATTTTCTCTAACTTGCTCGGTGCCATCACAGATTATCTGTATAGTATCCCAGACTTCCTTGGCAGTTTTGCAGTTAATAATATTGTCAAACATGTCTGCATCAACTCCATTGAACAATATGTTCATGGCCTTTTTATCCTTCCTGACTTGTTCAATGTCAGGATCAGACCATTCGTGCCTTGGCTTGGGAACTGAAGGCTCGTTTCCTGTTGCAGCTCTCATTGAAACATGAGGACCTCTTTCTATGCAGTCCACATAGGCCTCATCTTGAGAAAGCATATGAAGATGAATCTTTACCTTCCAATGATGGTAATTATCTTTATCTAGAAAATGAATCTTGACTCCAACGTCTTTCTTGTTCATCTTGCTGAATTGTTTTGATCTTTAAACTCTTTGTAGATTAAGAGCTTGCTCTAATACCAATTGTTAGTCCCTTAACAATATAGAAAGAATTACAGAAGGGGGGTTAAATAGAATTCTTGAACCTTTTTCTCGAAATAAAAATGTTCAACTCGAATATAGATATAAGTGTTTTGATTAGCACAATGCGGAATAGAAACTTAATTGAATCAAAACATAAGTAATTAAAAACAAGAGTCTTTAAAAACTTTCTGGTGGATTTAAATAATTCCACCAGAGATATATATTATATATCGAGAGGACTCTGTGTGCAAGAATGCTCACAGCTGCTTACAAATCAAACTACTGAGAATACAGGGAAATGCTAAGGATTTTGCTTACAAAGATTTCTCTCTTTTTGTATCTCAGTTGTCTTCTTTTATTTGCTACGTTCTTGGTTTATATATTACCAAGATTACAAAGTCAAAAAGACTAAATAAACATAAAAACTATCAGTCTTAAGCTTTGCTACTTTTCATCCTCTATTACCCAGTTAATGGGCTTCCACAGTAGATTTGTATACATCCCGACGGCTGTGCTCAGTATTCACTGTTCAACTGCTGTTTGAGTTCTTTATATGATCATCTGTTGGACTTTATGAATATCCGTTGGATATATGATCATCCGTCGACTTTCAGAACATCTGTTGATGGCTTCATTGATCATCCGTCGACTGCTATATTAAACATCCGTTTCTAGTCATTTGATCATCCGTCAATGGCTTTGTATACAATTGGTAGCTATTTTGGCACTTGACTTCATTTCACTTATGCAAATATACAAGACATCATTTATATATAATTAATCAACCTATTCTGCATATCTAGATAAAGACAACATGACTTATAGGCTACTACAGAATCTATACAAAGATGTATACAGAACTGTGCTACAGACTTATTATTACATAAGCTACTCACTCGATGGATAATAAGTTAACATCCTTCAGGACTATAATGAGTTATCCGTTGGGACTATAACTCTTATCCGTCGAGTGCTACATTATTTCACTAAGTAAAATATACTTAGATGTTTTGTTTATGAAATCATTAAGTACACAACATATGCACAACAATCTCCCCCAATTTATGTCTACTGGAATTGTAGCCATAAATTAAGAGATACTTGATGATAACAAAATATCCTAAACATACAGCTTTAAAGATAAGCAGATAATACTGAAAGTGCTTCAATTAATCAAAATGTACAAAGTTTGGCTCACAGTCATTTCAAGATGCTCCTCTAGCCTGAGCAGATTTTTCTAGTTTCTTGAAGGTCTGGATCTTCTTCCAAGCTTCCTGTTGTTTTCATCAATCTGATTTTGGAGCTGCCTCATTTCCAAGAGAGTCTCATTGCTAGAGATACTCAATTGGTCTTCTAACCTGAAGAATCTTCTCATCAGGCTTGTGTGTCTCATACACAATATCCAAGGGGTTCTTCAAAGATGATTTTGGATAGTATGCCCTTGGTTTAAGACTTATTTCAGCCTTTGTAGACTTGATGCAGGAAGATTGTCCTCTTTCCAGATAATTCATGCTCATCTCATTCACACTGATTTGCTTGAGTTGAGAGTGATGGATGGCTGACTTAACTGGCTCCTTGACAAGTTCAAACTTTTTCTATATCTCCTCATCAATCTTATCCCAGTTGATCAAACTCAACTTTCCTTTCTCAGCAACTTTCAAATTTGATGCTGCTACTTTAATTAGATCTATACCATCTGCAACTGGTGGCTTGGAGACAGTAATTGAAGGTACAATTACTTTGCTGATTTGAATTTGAAGTTTCTCCCCCTCACTTGGTTCTCTCTCCCCCTTTTTGTTATCATCAAGTTGAGGGGTCAGGCCTTGTGCTTTAGCCAGTTGCATGAGAAGATTTGTCTGAGTCTGTTGATTTTGAAGAAGGGTAGCCACTGAATTCTCAATAACTTGGACTCTATCTTCCAGCTTGGCCAGCTTCTTTTCAGAATCTGATTCTCTCCTCAATCTTAGTAATAGATCCTGCATGGTACTATATGGCATGACTGAATCAAGCTTTTCAGAATTGTAGGTCTTCAAGTCAGCTATATCCTTTTTGAGTTCATCCACAATAAGATTCTGTCTTAATTGCTGAATCTTCATGAGATGTAGAGAGTCTAGGTGAGCTTGAAGAATAGCCTTGGTACCAGTATCTGAAGTTTCCTGAAGGGCCTTTTGAA
Organism: Apium graveolens; assembly: GCF_009905375.1. Taxonomy (NCBI): domain Eukaryota; kingdom Viridiplantae; phylum Streptophyta; class Magnoliopsida; order Apiales; family Apiaceae; genus Apium; species Apium graveolens. The sequence goes on from NC_133653.1 coordinate 197,597,766, forward strand.
TTGCCATGACCTGTTTAACCAAGGATACACCAAATTGTCCTGGTGTAGATTCCTTTGTCCATGCCCATTCAGGTAAATTTAGAACAAAACTTGGGCCTTCATCTCCCCCTAAGTTCATGCTTCCATCCAGAGAAATAGAGTCATCATCATTAGAATTTACTCCAAATTCTTCAGATGGCTCATCAGTTGTAGGAGGCATTAAATTGACAACAGCTTTATCCCTTTTTAGAGATTCTGAAGTATGCACCAAATTTAATGTCTTTTCTACAACAGAATCTATACAAAGATGTATACAGAACTGTGCTACAGACTTATTATTACATAAGCTACTCACTCGATGGATAATAAGTTAACATCCGTCGGGACTATAATGAGTTATCCGTCGGGACTATAACTCTTATCCGTCGAGTGCTACATTATTTCACTAAGTAAAATCTACTTAGATGTTTTGTTTATGAAATCATTAAGTACACAACATATGCACAACAAAATGACACCCTTATATAATATAGGGTGTTAATCTCTTGTGAAGCGATGGTGGATCTTGAGATTTAGAACTTGCCATGCTAGCATAGGTTCATGTATGTGTATGCATGATTAGTGGGTAACTCTAACCGTTTTACTTGCCCTGTATAATCATAAGGAATAACTTGTGCTTAAATCGCTATGTTGTCAAATTCTGTAGACATATAGGGTCTCAACATAATTGATGACTATTCAAATTCTATCTTAATTGTGGATGTTTGGTAGAATGGTATTAGTACAATGAAAGTTGGCTTTTATCAGTTTCGTGTTGTTCGATTAATATCATCACCGTTACATGCTAAGGGTAATAACAATAACTATTGAAGGAAGTAGTAATGAAGTTATGATCTCATGTGTGTTTAATATTGTTAATTTAAGTGTCTGTTAAGTGTTTAATTCTCGTAGTTAATTCTAGTTAATAATTAGTTAATCAAATCTACGTGTTATTGTCTTGACATTGAGAAATAATCATACATTGGTGAGTAAGTGTTAATTGAGCATAATTAGTCCGAGTCTCTGTGGGAACGAACTAGAAAGTATTCTATATTACTTGCGAACGCATATACTTGCGTGTATTATTAGCGCGTATTTTCCGCCCTAAGTTTTTGGCGCCGCTGCCGGGGACTCGGCGTATTATGTACTTACCATCAGTGGTCATTAGGACTCATTGATTAAAACGTATTACTTATCGTTTCCGGTTGTGTTTCAGGTACTTTAGCGAGCGTTTATGCAAACACGTTCAAAAGGACTTTAGATACGGCTGAGTAGACAGACTCAGTTCTTGATATTCTAGAGAAGATAGATTTTAAAGAATCGGATAAAGAGAGTGAGCAGAAAGAACCAGTAATCATGGGTGATCGTATAATTCCAACAGATCCGGCTCTTATGGACTTTTCTCGACCTAAAATTGATGACATTCAGTCAAGCATCCTTCATCCGGCTATTCAGGCTAACACTTTTGAAATCAAGCCGGGCACTATTCAGATGGTGCAGAATTCTATTTCTTTCGGAGGTGCTGCAACTGAAGACCCCAACATGCACATCAGGAATTTTATCGAGATCTGTAGTACTTTCAAATATAATGGTGTGACTGATGAGGCTATCAAGCTGAGGCTTTTCCCATTCTCTCTGAGGGATAAAGCTAAGGACTGGTTACATTCTGAACCAGCTGGGTCCATCACTACTTGGCAAGATCTTGCGCAAAAGTTTCTGGTAAAGTTCTATCCAATAGATAAGACTGCAGCTATGAGGAGTGCTCTTACTCAGTTTGCGCAGCAACCAACAGAATCTATGTGCGAAGCTTGGGAGCGCTACACGGAGATGTTGAGAAAGTGTCCACATCATGGTATGCCTGACTGGATGGTGATCACTGGTTTCTATAATGGTTTAGGGGCCCAATTTCGGCCCATGCTCGATGCTGCAGCTGGAGGCGCTTTGTGGGCCAAAAGCTATACTGAGGCTTATAATCTTATTGAAACTATGGCTGCAAATGAGCATCAAAACCCAACTCAAAGGATGACGCCTAAGAAGGTAGCAGGTATTCTGGAAGTTGATGCAGTTACAGCTATTGCAGCGCAGCTCCAAGCGCTGTCTATGAAGGTCGATTCTTTAGCCACCTATGAAGTCAATCAGATAGCTATGGTCTGTGAGCTTTGTGCAGGTTCTCATGCTACGGATCAGTGTTCTCTTGTTAATGAATCTGTTCAGTATGTGAACAATTATCAGTGACCGCAGCAGCCTGTGCCAGCTACTTATCATCCTAACAACAGAAATCACCCAAATTTCAGCTGGAGCAATACTCAGAATGCTATTCAGCAACCATATCAGCAAGGCATAAGTAAACAGTTTAATCCACCTGGATTCCAACAACCACAATATTATGCTCAAAGGCAATCATATCCTCAACAAGGAGGTGCTGCTCCACCTTTGAGTGCTGATTTTGAGGAACTTAAGCTGTTGTGCAAAAGTCAGGCTGTTTCTATCAAGACCTTGGAAAATCAAATCGGTCAAATAACCAATGCAGTGCTCAATCGATAACCCGGAACACTTCTCAATGATACTGAAGTGCCAGGCAGGAAGGAAGCTAAAGAGCAAGTCAAGGCTATTACCTTAAGGTCTGGAAAAATTGCTGATGCTGAAAAAGCAAAAGACGGAGAAGCTGAAGTTGTTGATGAAGAAGAGAAGCAAAAGGAGAAAGCGGCGGAACCAAGGAAGACTTCTGTTGAACACACTCTGCCTGAGGTTAATACAGGGGAGAAACAGCTCTATCCTCCACCACCTTTCCCTATGAGATTGCATCAACAAAAACTGGATAAGCAGTTCGGTAAGTTTCTGGAGGTGTTCAAGAAACTTCACATCAATATACCTTTCACCGAGGCTCTAGAGCAAATGCCTAGTTATGCGAAATTCATGAAGAGTATTCTTTCAAGGAAGGTGAAACTGGATGACCTTGAGACCGTTGCTCTAACGGAAGAGTGCAATGCTGTGCTGCAACAAAAATTAACTCCAAAGCTTAAAGATCCGGGTAGCTTCACCATTCCTTACACCATTGGTAAGTTGTCTTTTGATAAACGCCTGTGCGATTTAGGAGCAAGCATCAATCTGATGCCGTTGTCTATCTTCAAAAAGTTGAATTTTCCTGATCCAAAGCCCACCTACATGTCTCTACAATTGGATGATCGTTCTATTACATATCCACGAGGCATAGTGGAGGACGTGTTAGTAAAGGTGGATAAGCTCTTCTTCCCTGCAGACTTTGTCATTTTGGATTTCGAGGAAGATAAGAAGATCCCCATAATCTTGGGAAGACCTTTTTTGGCTACAGGCCGTACCTTGATAGATGTGCAGAAAGGTGAACTTACTATGATAGTGCAGGATCCGGATGTGACATTCAATGTATTCAAAGCGATGAAATTCCCTACAAAAGACGAGGAGTGCTTAAAGGTGGATTTGATTGATTGTGCGGTAACTTCAGAACTTGATCATATGCTAATGTCTGACGCATTAGAGAAAGCCTTAGTGGGGGAGTTTGACAGTGATGATGAGGATGGAAATGAGCAACTACAATATCTAAATGCTTCTCCTTGGAGGCGAAAGCTAAACATGCCATTTGAATCTCTTGGTACTTCTGATCTCAAGAATGCTGAAGTAATGCTCAAACCATCTATTGAGGAAGCACCTACTTTGGAGCTTAAACCATTGCCTGAACACTTGAGATATGTCTTTTTAGGTGATGCATCTACTTTACCTGTTATTATTACATCTGACCTTTCAGGTAGTGAGGAGGACAAACTCTTGAGGATTTTGAGAGAATTCAAATCGGCTATTGGATGGACTATAGCAGATATCAAAGGGATCAGCCCTTCGTACTGCATGCATAAAATTCTGCTAGAAGAAGGTAGTAAGCCAACTGTTGAGCAACAACGATGACTTAACCCCATCATGAAAGAAGTGGTGAAGAAAGAAATTCTGAAGTGGCTGGATGCAGGAATCATATATCCTATTTCTAACAGTTCTTGGGTGAGCCCCGTGCAATGTGTACCTAAGAAAGGAGGTATTACTGTGGTAAGAAATGAGAAGAATGAGCTCATCCTCACTCGAACAGTCACATGATGGAGGGTATGCATGGATTACAGAAAGTTGAACAAGGCCACGAGAAAAGATCACTTCCCTCTTCCATTTATTGATCAGATGCTTGACAGGTTGGCCGGTCATGAGTATTATTGTCTTATGGATGGCTATTTGGGGTATAATCAGATTTGCATTGCACCTGAGGATCAAGAAAAGACTACCTTCACTTGTCCATTTGGCACGTTTGCTTTTCGCAGAGTTTCATTCGGCTTATGTGGTGCACCTGCCACTTTTCAGAGATGTATGATGGCTATATTCTCTGATATGATTGGAAATAATGTCGAAGTTTTCGTGGACGACTTCTCCGTCTTTGGACATTCGTATGATGAATGTTTGAATAATCTTCGTGCGGTGCTCAAAAGGTGTGTGGAAACTAATTTGGTGATCAATTGGGAAAAATGTCACTTTATGGTGCGTGAAGGCATTATTCTTGGGCATAAGGTCTCTAGCAAGGGTCTTGAGGTGGACAAAACCAATGTGGGAGTCATTGAAAATCTTCCACCACCTATTTTTGTGAAAGGAATCCGTAGTTTTCTTGGTCATGCGGGTTTTTATCGGCGTTTCATTAAGGACTTCTCGAAGATATCTAAGCCGTTGTGCAACTTGCTCGAGAAGGATGTGCCTTTCAAATTTGATGATTAATGCTTGGCGGCATTCTCGACTCTCAAGAAGAGTTTGATAAAAGCACCAGTTATTACGACACCTGATTGGACAGAGCCTTTTGAGATGATGTGTGATACAAGTGATTATGCGGTGGGAGCAGTTCTTGGGCAGCGTGAGAATAATCTTTTTCATGTGGTCTACTATGCTAGTAAGACTCTAAATGGAGCTCAAATGAACTTCACCACTACTGAGAAGGAGCTCTTGGCTATAGTCTTTGGTTTCAAAAAATTTCGATCTTATCTGCTTGGGACAAAGGTGACAGTATTCACTGATCATGCGGCCATTCGCTATTTGGTTTCAAAGAAGGATTTGAAGCCTAGACTTATTCGTTGGGTGCTCTTGCTACAGGAATTTGAGTTAGAGATCAAGGATCGAAAAGGTACTGAGAATCAAGTAGCTGACCATCTCTCTAGATTGGAGAATCCCGATTCTACTTCACATGATAAGACATTGATCAACGAATCTTTTCCGGATGAGCAATTGTTCGCAGTTCAGGAGGAAGAGCCATGGTTCACAGATATTATGAACTATCTTGTCAGCAATATAATGCCTCTTAATATGAATACAACTCAAAAGAAGAAGTTTCTGCATGAGGTGAAGTGGTACATGTGGGATGAACCGTATTTGTTTAGACAAGAAGCTGACCAGATCATCAGGAGATGTATCCCATTCTGTGAGACAGAGGGGATATTACGAGACTGCCACTGCACAGTTTATGGTGGACATTATGGTGGTGAAAAGATAGCAGCTCATATTTTGCAAGCAGGTTTTTTCTGGCCTACTTTGTTTAAGGATGCACATCAGTTCGTTTTAAGGTGTGATCGTTGCCAAAGAGTGGGGAATCTTACGAGGAAGGATGAGATGTCGTTAAATGTGATGCTTGAAGTCGAGGTCTTTGATGTTTGGGGAATCGATTTCATGGGACCATTTGTCTCGTCCTGTAATAATCAGTACATCTTGCTGACAGTCGATTATGTCTCAAAATGGGTAGAAGTCAAGGCTCTACCGACGAATGATGCAAAGGTAGTGTTGAATTTTCTTCATAAGCATATTTTCACAAGGTTTGGAACACCACGAGTAATCATAAGTGATGAGGGGTCGCATTTCTGCAACCGTAAGTTCACTTCTATGATGCAGTGCTATAATGTGAATCATCGTGTTGCTACTGCCTATCATCCGTAAATGAATGGTCAAGCGGAAGTGTCTAATAGAGAGATCAAGCGCATTCTAGAGAAAGTTGTTTGTCCGTCAAGGAAGGATTGGTCTTTAAAGCTCAATGAAGCTGTTTGGGCTTATAGAACAGCATACAAGACTCCATTTGGGATGTCCCCGTTTCAACTTGTTTATGGTAAGGGATGTCATTTACCTGTGGAGCTTGAGCATAAGGCTTATTGGGCGTTGAAGAAGTTGAACCTTGATCTAGATGCAGCTGGGAAGAAGCGAATGCTTCAGTTAAATGAACTTGATGAATTTTGACTCCAAGCGTACGAGAACAACAAAATGTACAAAGAAAAAGTGAAAAGGTGGCACGACGGGAAGCTATATCCTAAGTCATTTGTGCCAGGGCATCAAGTTCTTTTATTCAACTCTCGTCTCCGACTTTTTCCTGTAAAGTTGAAATCAAGGTTGTCTGGACCTTTTATTGTCAAAACTGTGTTTCCACATGGAGCGGTGGAGATTTTTGAGAATGATCCGGGCCAAATATTCAAGGTTAATGGTGAGCGTTTGAAGGTTAATGGTGAGCGTTTGAAGCATTACTATGGGGACACGGCAAACCGGGAAGTGGTTAATGCCGTTTTATTGTCAACTTGAGCAAGGTATACTACGTCAAGCTAATGACGTAAAAAAAGCGCTTCTTGGGAGGCAACCCGAGATTTGTTGTTATAGGAACCCTTAAAGGTCAGTAACCTATCCAAAAACACAAAAAAAATCAGAAAGAAGGGCAAGAAAAAAAAATCCAGAGACCACCTGGGCACCCGCTCAGGATGCTGGGCGCCGGCTCAGCTCAGCTGGGCGGCCGCTCAGGACCCGTCTGCCTGAAAATTTTTTTAGCCTAATAAAAATCCAAAAAAATCAGAAAACACAAAAAATAAAAACACAACCCACTACCCACGAATCCTTTTCCCATAAACCCACGTTTTTAACCTCAACCCCACTTCTAATCAAATTTTAACCCTAATCTCTACCCTATATATACATACAACTATTCCATATACTCCCCCATACACTTTCAACCTTAAAACTCTCTTCCATATTCAAAAACACAAATCTTAAACATTTTTTCTCAGTTTCAATGGCACCCAAGAGATCCAGGACTATTGATAGCAGCAACACTGTTCCTACTGCTGATTTTTCGAGGGGTACTGCTGTGAGACCTCGTTTGTTTGATAGGGCTGCTGAGGAGGAGTATACTAGGCTTCTGGGTAAGCCGATTTTGAAGGAGAGGGGATTCTTACCATCGGGGAGGGATGGTGAGTTGTTGCCAATGATTGCTGTAAAGGGGTGGCTTTTTTTTTGTGAGTCGCAGGAGGCGGTTCCGATGAGCGTGGTTCGCGAGTTTTATGCGAATGCAAAGGCTGAGAAGAATGGGTTTACTGTTGTTCGCGGGCTTACGGTAGATTATCATCCTGAGGCGATTCACCGTGTGATTGGGCAGCGACAGAGGAAGCCCACGGAGGAGAATTGGAACGAGAAGCCCTCCGAGGAGTTTGATTTGGATTTGATTTGTGCTACTCTCTGTCAACCGGGCACAATTTGGAAGTTCAAGACTGGGACTAATGAGTATCGTTCTTTTCCGGTGATTGCGATGAACAGGTATGCCCGTGCATGGAATGCCTTTATTTGTGCTAATATTCTGTCTACTTCACATGCACATGAGGTTACAGTTGAGCGAGCAAGGTTGTTATGGGGTATTTTGAATGAGGAGTATTATGTGGACCTTGGTGAGTTCATCTACCAAGAAATTCTGAAGTTTTTAAGGGGAGCGAAGCACATGAACATCCCTTATGCATCTACTGTCACGAAGCTATGCCGAGCAGTGGGAGTTCATTGGCCTTCTCACAAGCAGTTGTAAATGCCGGCCGCTCCTATTGATTCAGGGACTCTGAATGCGATGCAGGAGTGGACGGGTGGAGAGCTCGAGGAGCATGGGCTGGGTTATCGTCTTCCAGGAGGACGTCCAGCAGCTGGTGTTATCATGGCTAGGCCGGGGCATGATGAGGCAGGATCTTCTAGAGCTCAGGAGGGTGCTGGGTTGGCTGATGCCTTGTATAGGAGGCTGTCGAGGAGGATGGACGCTATGTACGAGACACAAAGTAGGTTTACTCAGGAGCTCACCCTTGCACTTGGGACTGCTTTTAGAGGCTTTGGAGCTGACATCCAGTGGCCCATTTTTGGTGAGAACTCTGCTTATCCGCCTCCTGATACTCCACCCTCTGAGGGTGATGATGATGATTTCTCCGAGTAGGTATACCCTGTATTCCTTTCTACTACCTTCACTGGGGACAGTGAAGATTTTAAGTTTGGGGGTGGTAGTTAAGGAATATTTTTGTGTGTATGTCATGTAGTTGCATATTCATGACAGTTTAGTTCATATAATTGCATATTTTTACCATATAATTTTTTATTATTTTATTTTATTTTTATAGCTTTATTTATCATGTCATTTAGCTCATGCATTTACCATGATCCCTTTTGCGTTGCTTTACCAATTGATTTGTGATATTGATGCGAGTGTAGTGATATCGTTAGAGTGATGTTGAGTCTTGTAGGTTGACATGCATGCTAGAAACACTTGTAATTTCACTAAGTCTTAGAGTATGCTTAAGAACTAGATTGTTGTCATGGTTTGATGGTTTTTAAGGTTAATCTATTGATTATGCTTAGAATTTATAATAGGTTCTTAATGATAAAAGACATGAAAAGAAAAAAATTGGATTAAAAATTGGAATTCATTGCTAATTGTGGCTAGGCGTCAAATGGCTAGTAGCCGGCTCATATTTTTATGCGAGTAGTCTAGGGTTGAGCAAGATGGAGCGAAACGCACTTGCTCAGAAATTTGAAAAAAAGAGAGAAAAAAATAGAAAAAGAAAAAAATAAAATAAAAAAATGTAAAGTATTTATGCATAATTGATCACGAGTAGGCTCTTTGGTATTCGAGTTATTAAGTTCTTAGGGGACTATGTGCCTAGTGACCTAAGGCTTTTATAGTTTGAGATCCGCTAACGTAACGCTCGCTAAATGGATGCCATTGTATAAGTCTTTTGTGGACCTCACTCATTGCACGGTCAAATAAGCATTTGGTTATGTGTTAAATAAAAAACATGATTCCGTAATAAGCTCCAGTAATCTTGAAGTGTTGTAAGTCATTTTGTGCCTAAAATTTATTCTTCGTATAATCATGTGATTACCTTGAGGATAGTCGAGTTATGATAATTGATCTAGTTTCAAAGCATATCTGTTAAGCATCAGCACACACCACGTTTCTAGTTGTATGTTAGTTTGCATGATTTGATTGATCTTTATTCGCCTAATTGCATTTGCTGAGATGTCATAAGTTGGTTGGTTTTTTCGTAGTGAGGGGGGTCGCTGCATTTCATATAGATTGCATTCATGCATGTTTTTGTTTTGTTTTTGAGTCTGTGACGCTTGAGGACAAGCATCAATTTAAGTTTGGGGGTGTAATAAGTGGCATTTTATTCCACTTAGAACGTCTTATAATGGCTTGAATTGATGTCTTAAAATCAAGTATTTTGTGTATTTGATGCGTTTTTCTAGTGTTTGTGCATTTCAGGGTATTACTTGTGTTTGTGGGGAGATTTCATCAAGAATAAGCCTTAGTATGTGCTTGGCATTGCAAGTAATTTTCAGAGAAGTTTCACGTGTGTTAAATCGTGGTATCAATAGAGGAGCAAGGAGATAAGGAAGAATACCGTTTTAGCACATCGCAACGAAGAGGAAGCATAGTTTCTTGTGATTCTTTTATTCGTTGTATCAGTGGATGCTAGTTTTCTTTGCTTTGAACCTATTTACTCTTGTGACGTACTCTGGTTTAATATAAGTAGTTTTATTAATCATTCTCGTGTTTTATTATCATGTTTTCATATGAACCCATGGTGACGATGAGTTCAATCATGGGCTAATCGTGATCATGGGGTCGTAACGTATTTGCTATGGAATTCTTTAGTTAGTTGTTTAATACCTTAGTGTGTGATGATTGTATGATATCTAGTATTAGTTGTGCTTATACGTCTTATGTGCGTCGCGAACATATAATATAGGGTGTTAATCTCTTGTGAAGCGATGGTGGATCTTGAGATTTAGAACTTGTCATGCTAACATAGGTTCATGTATGTGTATGCATGATTAGTGGGTAACTCTAACGGTTTTACTTGCCCTGTATAATCATAAGGAATAACTTGTGCTTAAATCGTTATGTTGTCAAATTCTGTAGACATATAGGGTCTCAACATAATTGATGACTATTCAACTTCTATCTTAATTATGGATGTTTGGTAGAATGGTATTGGTACAATGAAAGTTGGCTTTTATCAGTTTTGTGTTGTTCGATTAATATCATCACCGTTATATGCTAGGGGTAATAACAATAACTATTGAAGGATGTATTAATGAAGTTATGATCTTATGTGTGTTTAATATTGTTAATTCAAGTGTCTGTTAAGTGTTTAATTCTCGTAGTTAATTCTAGTTAATAATTAGTTAATCAAATCTATGTGTTATTGTCTTGACATTGAGAAATAATCATACATTGGTGAGTAAGTGTTAATTGAGCATAATTAGTCAGAGTCTCTATGGGAACGAACTAGAAAGTATTCTATATTACTTGTGAACGTGTATACTTACGTGTATTATTAGCGCGTGTTTTCCGCCCTAACATTATGTAATATTTATATCGGGTATTTTTTTTGCTAATTATATCGGGTATTTCACTAAATGATTAGTCATGAAATTCATCTTTGATTATATCACACAATTATATCACATAATTTTTAGAATAAAAATTGTAAAATATGTTAGTCAAATTAGATATAGTTGGTCTACCATTTATTTAAAATTAAAGCGATTAAAATGTATAATTGCTCTAAAAAAGTTTGTAAGTATAGAAATAACATGCATTATGTAAACCGAACAGTTTTTAATATCAACACATTTTATAGAGTATACTTTCCAAATGTACGAGATTTTCGAGAGTTTCAGTAAAATAATGAACATAATTTGCAAAATAATACGTTTAGTTATTAGCAATATTTGACGCAATATTTAATATGTCATCCAAATATGGTAAGAAAAGTAAAAATATATGGTAATCATATAATAATGTGATACCAGATACATGACACTAGATATAACTCGTACAAATTCAATGAAAACTCACACTTGGCGTTATTGTAGTGTGTACTTGTATGTAAAACTAATCATGACACTAAACAAACACATATTATTAATGTTAGTGGGCTATTGCAATATATTTTGAAAGTGTCACAAGCATTTAGTTGCAAAAGGTACGCAATTTAAGATTGTATCATGTATGTCTTTATATACATAAGACGTGATCAATACATAAATTTAAGAGATTTTATAATATGTGTTAAGGTTTAATCTTACGTGCATGGTCAATTTTATATTTTACAAATATATTGTTATTACGTCAAGACCACATCAATTAATAAATGTCCAGATATATACACAGACGATTATGGGGAAATAATTATTTTCTTGTGCTCAATTATTTAATTAGATAAAGTTTATTTCATGTTGTAAAAAAATAATTATTTTAGCAATTAAAAAATTATTACGTGTGTATTATAATAGAAATATATATCCAAAATGATATGCAATCTTAAAAAAATATAATATAAATAAAATATGAAATAGTTAATCATTATTGATCGAATTTCTATTATAAAATTATTTTAATATATATATATATATACTTACCATTATATGCAAAAATTTATTTAAATATATGAACAAACCCGTGCATTACACACGTTTTTACGCTAGTGATTTATGAAAGTTTATCTTTGTGGCAAATTTTTATATTTATAAGCTGAAAAAGTAAATAAAAAAAATCATAGTTTTTTTTTAATTTTCAGAGCAAAAAGCGGGAAAAAACAAAAATGTTCGGGGATACACAATCAAAACTAAAATAATAAATTCGATGACAATTTAATATCTTCTCGCCATTTTGCTTTTAATTTAAAATTTGCTTATAAACTTCCTTCGAATAAATTATCTCATCTCGATGCGAGTTTAAAATATCTTCTATTATTAACGATTTATCGTGATAGAATGGTTTCTCTTATATCTAAAAATATAAGTTTATTCATTATGAAATTTACTAAATCAAATAATTTCATATCCAAGTCTTCGAATCTCAGGCCCCATTTGTTAACAAGTGAATGAGTGAATATGAACCGAACCATTCTTTTTTCCTATATTCAGATTGTTTGATTAAAATATTATACATATGGACAACTTGATTTCTTATGAACAAGTGCTGGACGAGTGAGTTTCTAAATTTCCACTGAACGAGCCAAATTATATTTATGTCACCTTCTTTCAATTCTCGTGTAGCAATTTTATATTTTGTCATTTTACTTAATATTATTAATCTTTTATTAAAAAACAATCTTCTTGTCCTCCTAGTAGTATGCAAACACATGTAGTGAAATCTGTTTTGTGACTAAAGAAGTTTGTACATTTTTAAATTTCATGTTTAGTATTTAGAAAATAAAAGTTTAATTTAAATTACTTATAAATGAA